>NW_021604706.1:2169829-2174743 GCF_004785775.1 Grammomys surdaster
ATCCAGTAGTTCTCCTTCTTACAGGTTATGGTCCAGCTAATCCAACAATGGCTACTTAAGAACATAATGTCCAAGAATCCAGTAGGTGTTCAGTACATGAGGCTGGATGGTACAGCTTGTCTTCAGAATAAACTGGAATCCCAAAGAGCTAGGTTCTAATGCCAGCAAAGGAATGGACTTACTAGCAAGGTGAGAGCAAGCAGGCAAAGAGCAAAAGCTCCCATCTTTCTAGCAGAAGGTGTGACCCAAATTAAAGATGTGTTTTCCCACTTCAAGATTTGGATTAGAAGTGGATCTTCTTACTTCAAATTAAGGGGAAAAAAAGGAAGAAGAGGAAAGAAAGAAAAGAAAAAAGAAATCTCCCACTAGTGTGTTGTCCATTTTTGGATTTTAGTTAATTCCAGATGTAATGAAGTTGACAACCAAGAATAGTGATTACAGGGCTCTGCTAAAGCTTTCTTCAATTCCTAACTGTGAACAATTAAATATGGTTTAACTATGTCCCTAATTTTGTAGTGGATTGTTCTGAGGTTATAGATAACTAAAACATACGTCATTACATTGCATTGATAAGGTTGTTAAAGGTTTGACATGCCCATGATGATCTAACTCTTGATCCTCCCTTTCTTGAACCTCCCTTTCTCTAAACTCTGCAGCCCAGAAAATCTTACCTATATTCCCAGGCTTCAGATACTATTGCAATGCTCTTGGGCTTGTTGTCAATTTATGGTCTGAGCTGACACACCTAAATTCTCCTGATTTTAGTTTTTTTTCATATGTGATAATAGGAATGATACTAGCACCTATCTCACAAGGCTGATGTGTGATTGTGCTGAGATCACGTGTGAGCAGCACACAGCAACTTTTAATAATAATAAAAAGGAGGGGAGTGTTGTTCAGTGGTATAGTGCATTGAGAGGTCCTGAGATTCAATTCAGGACCACAAAAAAAGGAAAATGATTACTATATTGTTTTCTAGTTGCTTGTCTGTTTTCCATCTAGACTGCAAGCTCTGTAAGAACAGCACACCTGTTCATACTTCTATCTCTGGGGTACTCAGCATACTCAGCATATTAGATGCATAAAATAGACAAATATGTGAATGAATGAAGTACTAAAACATATACAGGTTGGTGTTGACTTCTTAAGAGCATGGCTTTAGGTGTTTGTTAGCTCCACTTATTTTAACAATGAGGTGAAATTGTCTCAGAATCCTGATTAAATTATGGGAATCATAGACAGATTTAATCTGATTCCTTGGTTATGATTTTTTATTTTGACTATTTTCTTCTAACACAAATGCTGTTAGGATCTTACCAAATTCTACCTCTGAACATGATACATAAATCTCTAAATTGTGTCTTTTAGAAGGACTTAATTTTTAAGTAGCCTGTCTATAACAAAATCTGTTATTGTGATGGGAGAAACCATCGTAGTGGGGACTTTGGTTTGAATGTTGCAGAGGAAAGGCAATTTTCTATGTATTATATCTAAGTTTCTACAAGACTGTTTTTGTTTTTGAGGCATGAGCACCCAACTGCTAGTAGTCAAGGAGATAGTATCATTACTGGAGTCTAGGAGCTGAAAACAACCAGATGTGTCCCATTATTAATTAATCTGTAGCACTATTTTTCCATCTTATCTTCAAACACAGTCCCTTGCCACCCTAGTTATTAACAAGTAGCATAATTTATCCCTTAGAGGCCCTGGGGGTGACATAATTCAGAACTACAAAACAAAGGAGAGAAGAGTCATATATTTTACACCAGAGCCTGCTAAGAAAGTTCGTCAGGCATTTGTTGATGATGAATGATAATTTACAGTTTAACTTGTAACTTTGAGAACATGGAAACTGGGATGAAAATTATTGTTATTGACCTTTTTTGGTTTGAGCATTTTTTTTGGTTTGAGTGGGGTTTTTTTCGATTTTTTTTTTTTTTTTGCTTGTTTGTTTTATTTCATTTGGTTGAGTTTCTTACAAAGCATACCTTCGCTATTCCACACTATATTCATTGTTCCTAATTCTTCTTCCTGTTTCTCTCAAACACACTCCAGTCAGGGTATTGTCCCTACTTCTGTGTCAGAACCTTTGCCATCTAAGTCCTTTAACAACTTCCATACGAATAAATCATACGTTACTTAAGTCTATATAAGATTATTCCTTTGGCTTTTGTATTCTTCTTCTACCTCACCAATTTCTCATTAGTTTGGTTTTTTAACATTTTATCTTGAAAAGTAACAACACACATACTCCAGACTGGCCCTGTGTAGCTGGCTTGCCTCTTAGATGTCTACAATGAACATACTATATGATCAAAACCTGTTTGTTATTGCACACTGTTGGCATTTGATGCAACCATTTTTATGACCCAGAAATGTGGCATTACCTTTGTCATCTCCTTATATCTATGCTAGTTAGCTTTCTGTCACTGTGACAAATCTGTGAGAGAAACAAAACCCCTAAAAGCCAGAGGATTGGGGTGTGGCCATGAGGCCCTGGGTTTAATTGTTAGTCCTGCAGGAAATACAAAAGGAAGAAAGATTTAGTTTGATAAAAGATTTCATTCCAAAGTTGATGGGTTCTCTGTTTGCTTTTAGCTTGAGGAAAGACAGAATTTGATGACAGCAAGCAGAAACATGGCAGGGTCAGCTCTCTTCTTGGTAGTGATGAGCCAGACTGACTCCATATTAAGATTAGAAGCCATCTTGTTACAAAGTCAAAATAAGTTTGTTTCTGTTTTCTGTAAAGCTTAGATATCTGGTTTTTGGAATTTGAACTGGCTGTACCTTGAACCTTCTTGGAATTTGACTTGGTTCAGCCAGCACCCTGCTGTGCCTTGACCTACACATATCTACCCTCATAAGATAAAATGTTCTGCCAAATAATTTTGAGATATTCTGCCAAGTTCCTATGTAACTAAAACTCCCCTGGAAATTCCCCAACCCTTGGAAACCCCCTAGCCTTGCCGTTTGGAGGCTATAAAAACCCCACTTCTCCTATTCTGGGAGCTGTCCTCTCAAATTCTGCATTTAGAGAGAGGCAGTCACCAGACCAACTATATTGTGCACATGTCAAAAAGTTTGCTATAAATTTGATTAATTTTGGTAGTGATCTTTACTCTTGTTTGGTAGGATTAACAGTAGCTAAGAAGCAGAGACAAGAGAGGATTGGGGTCCACATATATTTAAGGACATACTTCCAACAACCCACCACCTCAGGCCTCCCCTTCCACAGTTCTACCACATCCCAATAGTCTATTCAAAATTTGAATCTATCATTTTATTAATCTATTGGTGAAGACATAGTGTGATTGTTAGTTTTAACTTGGCACAATCTAGAATCACCTGGGAAAAGAATACCAGTGAAAGACTATCTAGATGAGGTTGACTTGTAGGCATGTCTGTGGAGGATTATTCTGATTATGTTACTTGAGATGTGGAGACAAGCCTACTGTAGGAGGCACCATTCCCTAAGCAGGAGTTTCTTTTTTATTTTATTTTTTTTATTTTTTTATTTTTTTTTTTATTGGATGATTTATTTACATTTCCTATGTTGTCCCCTTACCCCATCCCCCACCACCCCCTCGGAACCCCCAATCCCCTCGCCCCTCCTCCTTCTTCTCTGTGGATGTAACCTCTATCTACCCCTCCCCACTCCCACCTCCCCACCCTCAAAATTCCCACCCCCTGGGGCATCCAGCCTTCATGAGGTCAAGGTTCTCTTCTTCCACCTATGCCCAGCAGGGCCCTCCACTTTTACATATTCAGCTGAAGCCCTAAACAGGAGTTTCTTAACTGTGTAAGAGTAGAGAAAGCAACCTCAGGACAAGTAAGCATATATTAATTCCTTCTTTTCTGCTTTTTGACTACCATGCAATGTGATCAACTGTCTCTAGCTCCTGCCACTGTTACTGCCCTGAAATGATGGTGTTCTCTTCAATTGCTTCTTTACCTTGTTCTGTTGTTCTTGTTGTTGTTGTTTTGTTTGTTGGTTGGTTGGTTTTTTTTTTTTGAGACAGAGTCTCACCATGTAGCCTTGACTGGCCTAGAACTTGCTATATAGACCAGGCTGAACTCAAACTCATAGAGACCTGCCTGCCTTTGACTCTCAAGTGCTGGGATTAAGGGAATAAAACATAACACCTAGCTCCACCTTTATTTTTGAGATAAGGTCTTTTCACTGAACCTACAGCTTGAAGATTAAGCTAATTGGTTGAGGAGAAAGCCCAAGATATACTTGTTTCTACCTCCCCAGTTCTGGAATTACTGATATGTGTACTTATTCTCAACTTTTCATATGAGTGCTAGGAATCTGAAGTCAGGTCCTTGTGCTTTTGTGGAAAACACTTCACTGACTAAGCCACCTCCCCAGCCCTAAAGTTTATTTTTATGGTTTGTACCAATCCTTGAATTTTTATTTAGGCTTGTGCATTTTTAAGTTTTATCATAGTTGCCCAAAATTGTTAATTATTTTAAAATCTATGTTTTTCCTCTAGTTTACTTTGGATATTTTTCTGTTAATCTATCTTTAGTTGACTGGCTCTTTCTTTCCTTTGTCTCCAATCTGGCATTGCACACATCAAGTGAACGTGTGTGTGTGTGTGTGTGTGTGTGTGTGTGTGTGTGTTATACATTTTTTTAAATTAATCATTCCATTCGTTTACATCTGAAATGATACCCCACTTCCTGGTTACCCCTCCACCAACCCCGAATTCCACATCTGTCCTCCCCCCTCCCCTTTGCCTGTATTAGGGTGCTCTCATACCTACCCACCCTCTCCCGCCCCACTGCTCCAGCATCCCCTAAGCCCCGGGACCAAGGGTCTCCCTCCCTTTGCTGTCCAGTGAACTTTCAAATTTAATTTGGCTTTTGTTTTGTTTTGTTTTGTTTTGTTTTGTTTTGTTTTGTTTTGTT
>NW_021604706.1:2174753-2187857 GCF_004785775.1 Grammomys surdaster
TTTTGTTTTGTTTTGTTTTGTTTTGTTTTGTTTTGTTTTGTTTTGTTTTGTTTTATGTATGAGTGCTCTGCTGCATGTACACCCAAATGCCAGAAGAGGGCATCAGATCCCTTATAGAGGGTCGTGAGCCACCATGTGGTTGCTGGGAATTGAACTTAAGTACCTCTGGAAGAGCAGCCAGTGCTCTTAACTGCTGAATCATCTTATCAGTCCAGTGAACTTACCTTAATTTTAACTGTTGTACTTTGCAGCTCTGAACTTTCTGTGTGGTTCATAGCTGTATCTTTTTTCTTTGATGTGACTTCTTTTTTTCCAGCAATTTAAATAGTGTTCATGGCTGCTTGTTGGAGCAGATGGCAAGTATTAGAGGCAAGTATTTTTAAATCATCCTGAAACTGCTCCAAGGCTGTGTCATTGTGGTGTTCACGACTGTCGATTCTATTTATTTGCACAAGTTAAAAATTTCACACTTCATGTTAGAGTTAGTAATTTTTATTACGTCCTAGACAATTTAGATATTACTTTATGAGATTCTGGTTCCTATTTGAGTCTTCTAAGCTAGAAGACAATCTGTTTAGGTTAAGGGAACATAATCTTATTCCACATTTCTGGGCTGCGATCCAAATGCACATTTACTTTTTAGTCTCTGCAGCACTATTTGGATTTGCTCAGATATTTGGTACCCAGAAATTACTGTGAAATCTGGGCGGTGCTCAATTCTCAAGTATTTCTCTGTTGTTTCTGGTTAGTTTCCCACTGTAGCTGCTAAGAGCTAAAGACAGAATTTCATAGGCTGATTTTTTTTTGCGGGGGGGGGGGGTTCGAGACAGGGTTTCTCTGTGTAGTCCTGGCTGTCCTAGTACTCACTCTGTAGACTAGACTGGCCTCGAACTCAGAAATCCGCCTGCCTCTGCCTCCCAAGTGCTGAGATTTGATTTTTTTAAATTACTTTCTTTAGTTCTCTTCTCTTGGTAATCTCCCTGCCACTTCCCAGTTGAGGGGTGAGGGTATAGCTATCTTCATGCTGTATACCTGCAACAGGGTGAGTAGAATCAAACTGTTTCTACTCTGTTGAGTTGCCTTTGTTTGGCCTTTTAGCAATGGGGAGTGAGTGGGCTTTTATGAAGACGCTATTTTTTGTGTGTGTATTGATATTTCTGTATTTGAGACCTCTCTACTGCCTAGGCCATGATAGTAAGGAGATAAACAGCAACAAACCCCCCACAGGACTAACTACTATGGTGTTGCTTTTATTGTTGAGTTTTGTTTGTTTGAGACAGAGTCTTACTCTATAGGTCAGACTGCTCTAGAACTCACCATGTAGCACAAACTAGATTTAAATTAATGGCGATCCTCCTGCCTCAGCTTTCCAAGTGCTAGAATGTTATGTATGGGCCAAAATGTCTGGCTACCAGAGTACTTCTAAATTTCCAAAGTTCTCTTCAGCACATCTCTGAGTCTTCTGATGACTATGTGACTCTTTTACCAACTTTGTCCAGATTATTTATTTATTTATTTATTTATTTATTTATTTTAATAATTTATTTTTTTTCTCAACTCGTAATTCATTCACACAGGGGTTATAAACACAGAAAGGCAGGATGTGAGGAAGGGAATGACACTGGAGTGTGGGTGTTCAGGGGGAATACGGATATCTTTCAGAACCGGGTATCAGCTGGGTGAAGGTTCAGGGGACAAGTCACTATGACTCTGCCTATAATTCGCTTGTCCTTATCTAAGTTGGTATTGTCTGCCAAGGCTACCTATTTACAAGGTCTATGACTACTCAGGCTTGTAAATTTCCACAAAAGCTGCCTGTTGACATTAGCTTATAGCCATCTGTTTCAATGTTTTTCCGCTGAGGTCCAAGACTTAGTGTTAGTATACATGTATGACAGGCCTATTGCTGATTTTAGGCCTATGGCTGATTTTAGTTCTTCGGTGTGTAAGCAGAGCTGCCCCTGGCATCTCCTCCCTTCTCTAAGTATAGAAGGGCTGTGGCAATTCTAATCTTGCGAAGGCGGGGATACAGGCCTGACCTCCAGTACTTGAAAGGGACCTTGTAATGGCTCCAGTACCCCTGTCGTTGTCCAGTGAGGCGTGAGGGCCATACCCATCCTGATGTCTTTTTCCTGGAGAGGGGATACTTTTGACATCAACCCCTATGCAGTCAGGCTTGTCCCTCAGGGAACCCGGAGAGATATTTTTATCTTTTATTTATATTCCCTTGCAGTGCTTAGCCTCGCAGCCTAAGCAAGAATTGAGATCGCCTGTCAGAGGGGGTTCTGGGTGGCCCCTCTCTGCTTGGTCTAGGAGCAGAAGTCCCCCCTTTTAGGTTGGGTGGAGATGGGTTTTGGAAACACCCTGTATAAAGTAACAACCTCATCTTGAGTCTCGTGGTCCTCCATAGCTAGCTTATGATAATGTATCTGAGTAGGTTTTGCTACCAAATTATTTATCTGTTGTATCACAGAGTTAGTCTGCCTATTTGAGGCCCAGGGACCAGCAGAAATAAGCAAAAAGAATACAAATAATGGTTCCAAGATGGGAGGAAATAGGGTACCCCCCCAGAAGGAGTCCCCCAGAAATACTCTCTATCATGCCTTGTTCACTTTTATCTCTCTAAAGCTGAAAGCTCATGCAAATCTGCTGCTGACTGCCTCTGGCACCACCGAGACCAACAAAACTTTGCCACAGATATGGAGAAGGACCCTCTTACCCTTAAAGGGAATGGCCCAGACCCAGTTCCCTTACGGGGCCGAGGATTGATATGCCTGTTTGATACCACAGAAGGCACAGCTAACAGGCTACCAAAAAGATTAATGAAATAAATAGATACCCCCACAAAGCCAGGCCCAACCATAAATAAGATGAATAACAATTTACATCCAGGGAAGAGAAATCTCCCTGAGAATCCCCTTCTTTTTCCTTTCCAGGTAAAAATGAATCACCCATGATGTCTGCTGTTAGAAGTTCTAATCCTGATGCTGGCCTCCGAACTTACTCAGACCTTTGAAGGGCCACTGACAAGAACAACAAACAGCTAGAGATTGACATCACTAATCTGAAGAAATTCCTCGTTTCACTGTCTGAAGAGACCTCCTAAAATCGCAAAGATCCTTATTGGACTTGATTTACTCTATTACAATAGAAAAGGCTGTGTACAGCTCTTGACTGTGTACAGCCCTTAAAGAGGAAGGTTGCCTTTACATAGACAAGACAAGGAGGGTTAAAGAGAGCATGCAATAGGTCAGTGAAGGCCCTGAGAAAAGTCAGAGAGAGAAAGAGACAGATGAATGCTGGTACAAGAATTGGTTTTCAGCCTCTCCAAGGTTGTCAGATTATTTATTTTTAATTAATGACAGGAGTAGCATGGAATGGGTTAGCTCCATCCTGTCTAGACCTTGACGTCTAGTTTTAGATTTTGTTGCTGACTCACCCTCCTTCTCCATAGCTCCTTCTTTATGTATTTTTTCTTCTCTAGATTTAGAGAAGGTATAGAGGTATTCTGCTCTAGTCAATCTCTTCACATACTGTGACTTTAATAACTACCATATGTAGCTTTTAAGTAAATATCATCAACCATGACCATTACCTTGAACCCTAGTCTCAGATAATCAACATCTTTAGTTACCTAAAGCATACACCAAACTAAATACTTCCAGAACACTTTCAAATTTTCCTCCCTTATACATTTCTGTTTCTGTAGATAGAAATCTCATCTCACAAGGTACTCAACTCATTCTTTATTCTTTTATGGTTTTCCTATTTGGACCCATCAGTATATCCCATGAACTCTGCCTTTAACAAAAAAAATCCATTTCTCAACATTTTTCCAGTTGACTTCCTGGTTCAACCCAGAATCAACTGTGACCTGGATCACTGCAGTAACAGTCTAATTGTTCACCCTGCTTTCCTTCCTGCCTTCCCTCTGTTCTCCATTCCCAAGTGAGCCTTTCGACACGTCAACCACGTTATATACATTTCCCCTACCTAGAAACTTCTTGAGTCTAACTTATGAGTCTAACTTGAGTTTAACTATGGTCCTGCGTATGCCCCTGCCTACACTGATAGTACCAATCCATTTCCCAGATTCTCTATCAATCACCCTCTTTCCTGTTGTACACTGAGAACACTGGCCTTTGTTCTGTTCTTAGAGCATGGCAAATGTGTCATTTACTTTTATATTGCTGTGATAAAATACCATGAGAAAAGTAACATAAAATAGTTCATTTGGCTTACAAATGAACTATTGGCTTATCTACAGGGATAATAGTCCATGAGGGCAGAACAGAGGTAGCAAGCAGCAGATGCTAGAGCAGCAGCTAAGCTCACATCTTGAGCCACAAACAGGAAGCCAGATGAGCCAACTCTAAATGGTGAGAGTCTTTTGAAACCTCAAAGCTCACATCCAATGTCATACATTCTCCATAGCAAGCCCACACCTGCTAATCCTCTCCAAACAGCCACATACTAGGAACCAAGAAGTCAAATACCCAAGATTTATGCAAGAGATCTCATTCATATGATCACACCAAGAATTTCCTAGCTTTCAGTGTCACGGTCCAGTTTGTTTCCTCTACCTGGAATTGACTTGCTCCCAATAGCCATATGCTTTAGCCCCTCACTTCCCTCAGATTTGTGCTCATTTTCTCTAAAAATAGTAGACTTGTCTCTCTTTGTTTTTCTCCAGTTTTCCCCTGACCATTTCCCTTAGTTATCTATTTTGTATAACAAAATATAACAAACTACCACACAACCTAGTGGCTTAAAATACCAATAACTTTATGTTCTCAAAATGTATGGGCTGAAAGTTCAACCTCTGTTCGCTACAATGGATTTAAATGAAGGCTGAATGTGGGAATAATGGGCAGCTTCTTCTTTAAATGAAGTAGAGATTGTCAGGCTCTTTATTAGTTAAGAACTTGTATGTCAATATTGTTGGAATATTATATTCTTCCTTGAGGAACACAACAGGAACAGTCTTAGATAGAAGGATAAGAAAATAGATTTGCTTTTGGGTGGGATATGCATATGCAGGGGGTGGAGGAACTGATTGATGGGGTCCCTGACTACGTTTGTGGATTATATATTCTGTGCTTATCACCACTTGTCATTCACTGTTGTACATTTATTCAGCATGGGGTGAGGTGTGTTGAGGAATATCCTGGTGTATATGTGGAGATCACATCTGTTCTGTCAGCTTCTGTCCTTCCACCATGTGGATCCAGGGATCAAATTCAAGCTTGGTGGCAAGAGCTTTTGACTTCTGAACAATATCACCAGCCCAACTTTCATATATTTATTTTACTCTATCTAATTTTATTTATATGAGTAAGCTGTAGCTGTCTTCAGACACACCAGAAGAGGGCATTGGTCCCATGTGCTTGCTGGGAATTGAACTCAAGACCTCTGGAAGGGGAGTCAGTACTCTTAACAGCTGAGTCAACCCTCCAGCCCATCATATATATTTTTAAGCCACCAAGACAAGACATTCCATATGAACTAGATTCAATTTCCAGCACTGACATAGCAGCTTCAGGTCCAGAGAAATACCATGTCTTCTGCCAGCATCAAATACACATGTGATGCCCTGACAAACATGCAGGTAAAAAAACAACCATATACATGAGATAAAATTAAAAATAAAATTTAAAAACAAATAAGACCAAGAAACCAAGAGATTTTTCTATATAGCATCAATCACATTATTCTGGAATATGCTAATGATTCAGGGCTGGAGAGATGGCTCAGCTATTGGGTTCATTCCCTGCTCTTGCAGAAGACCAGAGTTTGCTTCCCACCTTCCATGTCAGATGGCTCATACCACCTGTAACTCCAGCTCACACACACACACACACACACACAAATGAAGTAAAACTTTTTTAAAGAAGTTATATAAAATATGCAATTGAGCAGTATGAACATATGCCTGGCTACCCACCGCCCCTTGTTAGAGATGGAATCCAAGGTCTTAGGAGTGCTAAGCAGTTGATATGCCACTGAGCTACATCTCCATTCCTTGATTTTTTGCTTTCCATTCATGTTTTTTATTTATTTTGTCGGTGTGTGGTGTGATGTGATGTGGTAGTGGTGGTGTGTATGTGTGTATACATTTGGAGATAAGAGTACAACTTTTCAAGAGTCAGTTCTCATTTTCTACTTTGTTAATGCAAGGTATTGTTGTGTCTGCTGCTGTACTCCAAGCTGTCTAGCCTCCAAACTCTCAGGCGATTCTCCTGTTTTCAGTTCCCATTCCACCATATAAATGCTGGGATTACAGATGTAAGATGTTGCATCTGACTTCTTAGATGTTGGTTCTCCCCTTACACTACAAGAGAGTCCTAGGGAATGAACTCAGGTTGTCAGCCTGCTGACAGATACCCTGAACAGCTGAGCTATCTCTCTGGACCAACATCTGTTTTTTATTTGTTTTTGTTGTTGTTGTTTGTTTCTTGGTTGGTTGGTTGGTGGTTTTTTTGAGACAGAGTTTCTCTGTGTAGTCCTGGCTGTCCTGAAACTCACTCTGTAGACCAGGCTGGCCTCCAACTCAGAAATCCTCCTGCCTCTGCCTCCTAAGTGCTGAGATTAAAAATGTGTGCCACCTGGAGGCAGAGGCAGGTGGATTTCTGAGTTCAAGGCCAGCCTGGTCTACAGAGTGACTTCCAGGACAGCCAGAGCTAAACAGAGACACTCTGTCTCAAAAAAACAACAAGAAAATAAAAAAACCAACAACAACAAAAAAAAAAAGATGTGCGCCACCACTGTCCGGCTGTTTCTTTCTTTGTTTGTTTGTCTATTTATTTTATGTATATGAGTACACTGTTGCTGTCTTCAGACACACCAGAAGAGGGAACCAGATCCCATTACAGATGGTTGTGAGCCACCATGTGGTTGCTGGGAATTGAACTCAGGACCTTTGGAAGAGCAGTCAGTGCTCTTAACCACTGAGCCATCTCTCCAGTCCTGTTTCTTTGTTTTTAATGTGGGTTTTAGGTATCAAAATTGAGTCTTTGGGCTTGTGCAGCTAGTACTTTTACTTTATGAACCATCTCCCTAGCCCCACACCCTTGGATTTTTTGAGACTTGATCTCACTATGTAACAACCCATTCTGCCCTTTAATTTGTGGCCTTTAGCTTCTGCCTCTTAAATGTTGGCTTTCCAGGTGTGTTTCATGATGCATGCCTGAATGACCTTTCAATATTGTTCTGGAGCACCATCCAACAAGCCAAATTAAGGTTCAGCCAACTCTGAACCAAGAATGTAATTTGTTTAATACAGTTAATACATTTGGTACAGTTTCTTATCAACTAGAGAGCAAATAAGTTATCTATAAAATGAAATACTATTGTCAAAATCAAAGTATGGTTAAAATTTGGGACTGGGTTTGTTTCTGCTAGCAAAAAATCAAATATGATTAAAAACTCAGACCATCTTTTGTTTGTTTGTTTGTTTTTGTTTTGTTTCTGGTTTTTGTTTTTTCGAGACAAGGTTTCTCTGTGTAGCCCTGGCTGTCCTGGAACTCACTCTGTAGACCAGGCTGGCCTCGAACTCAGAAATCCGCCTGCCTCTGCCTCCCAAGTGCTGGGATTAAAGGTGTGTGCCACTGCCGCCCGGCTGTACTATTTTTCTTTAAAAGACATGATATATATTATAGAAACTTCAGAATCTATAAATCTTGAATTTCTTCCAGTCTTTGAATGAGTTATTGTTGTTTAGATGCCATTCTCTGTACAAGAGAATCAAGGAATGACAAATGGAAGTGATTGAGCCTGACACACATGTGCACCCTTGTCTAAGAATGTGCTGTGCAGCTGGGTGTTGTGGTGGGAAGAAGGGGAAGTGAAAATTGTACCAAACCCAGCCGAAAAACTCTGGGGGAAAATTTGTGTCCAGGCTAAGCACTGCTGTGTATTTGCTTTCTTAGAAACCAAAGGAGAGCTGGGCAGTGGTGGCGCACGCCTTTAATCCCAGCACTTGGAAGGCAGAGGCAGGCGGATTTCTGAGTTCAAGGCCAGCCTGATCTACAGATTGAGTTCCAGGACAGCCAGGGCTACACAGAGAACCCCTGTCTCGAAAAACCTAAAAAGAAAAAAAAGGAAAGAAAAAGAAACCAAAGGAGAGGGAAAGAGAATAAACAAATTCTACTTCATAAGCACTGGGTGCCTGGTGCCTGGGTCTACTTAGGAATTGACTAGCTACAAGATGCTAATATTTTTCTTTGGTAAGCTTTTGGAATTGTTATTACAGATAACCTTTTTTTAGAGAGTCTGCACTTTCTGTGTAGTCCAGGCTGAACTATGTGAGTCTCCTGCCTCAGTCTTTTGAGTGTTAGGATTATGAGTATGTGCCACATCTGACTATTATAATATATATCCTTAACTGAACTTCTGTATTGTGGTATCAGTTATTTTGTCCAATCATTCTCCCCAAACACACTATTTTAAAATTGTTTTCAAATTACATAAATGTTGATAGGTGGCAATCTTGTGAATTGGAATCTTCTATGTGTCAGATGAGAACTTAGTATACATGGGAAGAGGAAACTAGCTTCTCTCTCTCCCTCTCTTAAGGTAAAATCCTAAGGATATTTTTGAGCTCTCACCTCAACCACAGGCCACATCTGCCAGAAGATCAGGCAGCCTGCAGGCAGACCTCCTCTCTTATCTGTTCCCCAAGCAGACCCAATCCTTCAGGCACTGTAAACAGAACAGCAGCTGCATTCCCACCGACACCCCCTCCAGCCCCTCCACCCCTCCCACCTCTCCAGGCTTCCGTCCTAATCTCCTTCTCAGCAGGCATTCCCTTTGAATACACCAGCCCAGTAGGGCAGTAAAACAGGCAAAACCACTAATACCTCTAGAGAGGAAACAGAAACCGAGGAACAAAACAGCTATCCAATTAAAACAAACCCAGAAATCAGCACTTAGAACTAAAATCACCCCAAACCCAGAAGCCTAGACACCAGTTTAAGAACACAATCAACAGCCAGGGCAGTCTCCACTGGAGCCAGATAGCTTGCCACAGCAGTCCCTGAATATTCCATCATCGCTGAAGCACAAGGAAAAGACTTTAAAATTAACTGTATGACAATGCTAGAGGTTCTTAAAAAGGAAATGAATAAATCCCTTAAAGAAACTAAAAAAAAAAAACTCTCAAACAGTTAGAGGAAATGAATACCTTAAAGAAAGCCAAGAAAATACAAACAGTTGAAAGAAATGAACAAAACTGTTCAAGATTTAAAATGGAAATAAAAAACACAAACTAAGAGTCAATTCTGGGAATGAAAAATCTAGGAATTGAAACAGGAAGTACATGCCAGGCAGTGGTGGTGCACGCCTTTAATCCCAGCACTTGGGAGGCAGAGGCAGGCGGATTTCTGAGTTCGAGAGTTCGAGGCTAGCCTGGTCTACAGAGTGAGTTCCAGGACAGCCAGGGCTACACAGAGAAACCCTGTCTCGAAAAAAACAAAAAAGAAAGAAAGAAAGAGAGAGAGAGAGAGAGAGAGAGAGAGAGAGAGAGAGGAGAGAGAGAGAAAGAAAGAAAGAAAGAAAGAAAGAAAGAAAGAAAGAAAGAGGAAGCACTCAGGCAAGCTTCACCAATAGAATACAAGAGATGAAAGACAAAATCTCGGGCATTAAAGATACAATAGAAGAAACAGATACACTCATTAAAGTAATTGTTACATCTGTTAATATTCTGTCTAAACTCCACCTCCACAGTTACCTGGCTGTTGCCAGGTATGCTCCTCCCCACAGTTACCTGGCAACAGCCAGGTAGGCCTGCCCACTATAAAAGGGGCTACTTGTCCCCCTCCTCTCTCTTAATCTCTTGATCTCTTGCCTCTAGCTTCTCTCTGTCCCCTCGCCCCTCCCCCCTTCCCCCTCTCTCCACGTGGTCATGGCCAGCCTCTATTCTCTCCCTCCCTCCCTCCCTCCCTCCCTCCCTCTCTCTCTCTCTCTCTCTCTCTCTCTTCTCTCTCTGCCTCTACTACCCTCCTGGCTCCCCTCCCCATGCCCTGAATAAACTATTCTATGCTATACGGGTGTGTGGCTGGTCCCTCAGGGGGAAGAGATGCCTCTGCATGGAACCGCTGAGACATCTCCTTCCCCCATACCTCTCCACACACCCACTGAACATACTCTTTATCTCTTTATCTTTTTTTTTTTCGGTTTTTTCGAGACAGGGTTTCTCTGTATAGTCCTGGCTGGCCTGGAACTCACTCTGTAGATCAGGCTGGCCTCGAACTTTATCTTTTTATAAACACATCAACATCTAAAAAATTTCTGAACCAATTTCCTGACTGTTAGATTTTTTGAGCGTAGCTTGGAACAGACCACAGCAGACCAGACGGTTCCACGAGGAGGAGTTTATTTAGGAGATAGGGAAGAGAGCGAGAGGAGAGAGAGCAGAGAGGTAAAGGAGTAGAGGCCGGCCATGACCACATGGAGAGAGGGGGACGGGCCGGGGGGGGGGGGAGCACAACCTGCAGGTGCGGGAGTAAGGGGGCAAGAGAGGGAGGAAGGGGCAAGCAGCCCCTTTTATAGTGGGCAGGCCTATCTGGCCGCTGCCAGGTAACCGTGGAGGTGGAGTTTAGACAGAATACTAACACTGACATCCAGCAAATCTGGGACACTCTAAAAAGACCAAACCTATGAAGAACAGAAATTGAAGAAGAGTCCCAGCACAAAAGCCCAGAAAAAAAAATAAATATATATATATATATATATGTTGTTGTTGTTTTTTCAAGACAGGGTTTCTCTGTATAGTATAGCCCTGACTGTCCTGGAACTCACTCTGTAGACCAGGCTGGCCTCAAACTCAGAAATCTGCCTGCCTCTGCCTCCAAGTGCTGGGATTAAAGGCGTGCGCCGCCACTGCCTGGCTCGGAAAATATTTTCAACAAAGTCATAGGAGAAAACTTTCGGGACAGAATGGTGGTGGCGCACGCCTGGTCTACAGAGTGAGTTCCAGGACAGCCAGGGCTACACAGAGAAACCCTGTCTCGAACCCCCACCTCCAAAAAAAAAGAGTTTCCGGGCTGGTGAGATGGCTCACCATCATGGTGAGCTGTTAAGAGCACTGACTGCTTTTCTAGAGGTCCTGAGTTCAAATCCCAGAAACCACGTGGTGGCTCACAACCATGTGCAATGAGATCTGATGCCCTCATATGGGTGTCTTAAGACAGCTACAGTGTACTCATATATAATAAATAAATTAAAAAGTCTTTAAAAAGAAAAAGAAAAATTTCCTTCTTTGAAAGAAGATGCCTATAAAGATACAAGAAGCATACAGAACACCAAATAGATTACACCTGAAAAGAAAGTCCCTTCTCCACATTATTATTTGACTTCTCAATGGAGACTATAAAATCCAGAAGGACCTGGTGTTAGTATTCTGTCTAAACTCCATCTCCATAGTTACCTGGCAACAGCCAGGTATGTTCCTCCCCACAGTTACCTGGCAACAGCCAGGTAGGCCTGCCCACTATAAAAGGGGCTGCCTGCCCCCTGGTCTCTCTCTTGCTCCGTTGATCCCTCACCTGCAGGTTCTCTGCCCCCTCTCCCCTAAACCCTTCCCTTCCCCCTCTCTCCACGTGGTCATGGCCAGCCTCTACTACTCTCTTCTCTCCGCCATTTCTCCCATTTCTCTCCCCACCTTTGCCCTCCACCCTAAACAACCCCCCGCCTTGTGGAACCGTTTGGTCTGGAGTTATCTGTCTAAGCTACTCTCGAAAATCTAACACCTGGACATTCCAGATGCTAAGAGACCACAAATGCCCTATATCCGGTAAAACTTTCAATCACCATGGATGGAGAAAATAAGATATTCCATAATAAATCCAAATTTTAAACAATTTTTTAACTATACATCCAGCCCTATAGGTCCTAGAAAGACTTCAACCTAAGAAGATTAACTACATCCATGAAAACAGAGTAAATAAATAATCTCACACCAGCACAATCAAGAGAAAGAAATGCTTTTAAATATAATTGAAAGTAAAAGAAGATCCAAAAGAACTGTTTGAGAGTTAAAGTATGAAAAGAAATGTTAGCTCCAAAAATTGTCTGCATGTGCAAGTTTTGTTCTGAAATGCTCTAATCTACTTCTTCAGTACTTTGCATTAACGGGGCTGACTCTCGCCGCAATAGCCAGCCTCTAAAATAACACCTAAAAGATCTATACTTTATATACTTACTGCTCTTGTTTAGTCTGTGAGTCACAGTGAGCTTTAGGTGGCCAATAAAATGCAATAAATGTGACCTGTGGCTTCTGAGGTGATGATGCCATTTATGGCCTTATGGCATTTGTTTTGGTCACTTGAATAACCACTGTTGGAGCCTGAGCACCACATATCGAGTCCAACTATGTTGAAGACATGGTGAAAAGAATCCCTGGGATTTTATATAGAGGAATTCCTGACCAGCCTTCTGACTATTAGAGCTAGCCAAGCTTAAGCTATAGACATACTATGGATCAAAGTTGAGTTGCTGCTGTCAATTCCTGCCTAAATGCAGACACATGAGTAAACTTAGCATTTTTAAGCCATTATGTTTCAGATGGCTCACTGTGCATCAATAGATAACTGAAATGCTGCTCCTCCTCTTTCCTCTTTCTCCTGATATGAAGTGTATACCCTCAGGTGAGTGCAGAGTGAACAAGGGCATGTTTGGTCGACATGGGAAATTTTCTAGCTAAGATTGCTAGTGTTACTGATTTATTTATGCAGTAAAAATATGTGGCTTCAAGGCTGTCTTCTGAGAAGTAACTATGTCACGTCTATGGTCAAGACATAGGAGAACTAGAACTATCTCTCAAACTTATCGTCAGGCATAAAACCACAACTCAATATTGTAATACAGACAAATATGTATATAAAACTAAACATGAAAGGAAGCTTTCGCAGGGCACTGGTGGCACACGCCTTTAATCCCAGCACTTGGGAGGCAGAGACAGGCAGATTTCTGAGTTTGAGAGTTCGAGGCCAGCCTGGTCTACAGAGTGAGTTCCAGGACAGCCAGGGCTACACAGAGAAACCCTGTCTCCAAAAAAACAAAAGAAAGAAAGAAAGAAAGAAAGAAAGAAAGAAAGAAAGAAAGAAA
>NW_021604706.1:2187867-2191053 GCF_004785775.1 Grammomys surdaster
AAAGAAAGAAAGAAAGAAAGAAAGAAAGAAAGAAAGAAAGAAAGAAAGAAAGAAAAGAAGCTTTCCACAGAAAGAAATAACAGGAGTGTAAATGGTGGTGTGATGGTTTGTATATGCTTGGTCCAGGGAGTGGCACTATTAGGAAGTGTGGCCTGCTGGAGTAGGTGTGTCACTGTGGGTGTGGGTTTAAGACCCTACTCCTAGCTGCCTGGAAGTCAGTCTTCTACTAGCAGCATTCAGATGAAGATGTAGAACTCTCAGCTCTGCCTGCACTATGCCTGCCTGGATGCTGCTATGCTTTCTGCTATGATGATGACGGACCTGTAATCCAGTCCCCAATTAAATGTTGTCTTTATGAGAGTTGCCTTGGTCATGGTGTCTGTTCATAGCAGTAAAACTCTAAGACAGAAGTTGGTACCAGGGGTATTGCTATGATAGACCTGACCATGCTTTTGTTTGGAAGAATGTGGATCTTGGGACTTTAGATTTGGGAATCAGTGGGATGCTTTAAAAGGTGCTTAATGGATTATCCTAGTAGGAATACGGAAGACTTTGTTACTAAGAATGATTTGAATTGTGCAGGTCTGGCCCAAGAAGTTTCAGAGGAGAATAATTTCAGTGTGTGGCCTAAAGACTGTTTTTGTGGTATTTTAGTGAAGAATGTGGCTGCTTTTTGCCCTTGTCTGAAAAGTCTATCTGACGCTAAACTGAAGAGACTCAGATTAATTGCACTGACAAAGGAAGTGTCAGAAACACCCATCATAGACTTTGTTCTCTGGTTAAATCTCATGGAGAGCATTTTGAATAAGCATAGCAAGCTTAGAAAGGAAAAATATAAAATATATGATATTAAAGGGGCACCAGGAGCTGAATCCTGTGTTCAAGGATATTAAAGTGAATTAAGGGAGTAGTGACCTTGGGGCAAGATCCCACCCAGCAAAAACTTTAGGTCCAGGCATGGTAAGTACAAGCCTTTAACCTCAGGATGCAAAGACAAGCAGATCTCTGAGTTCATGGCTAACCTAGAGCATGTTCTAGGTGAAGAAAAACTTAAATCCAGGGTCGATGGACCACATCTTTAAACCCAGTGCTTAGGAGACAGGCATGCAGATCTCTGAGTTCAAAGTCAGAGTACAGAGCAAATTCCTGGACAGCCAAGCTTAGGCAGTGAAGGAGTTGGAAAACAGAAAGCTGGTGATAATATAATAGAACAAGGGGGACATGTTCCAGCCCCAGCAAGCAGCAGAACTCGACCACTTTGGTCACTGTGGCTCTGGCTTTAGGTCTAGAATAGAAGGGATTACTGGTACAATTGGTGCTGGTTAGCAGGAGCTAAGACATTAGTGGTGATTAAGAAGAGACCAACATCACTGAGCACAAAGAAGCTGTGTTCCAGAGATAGACAAGGTTGTACCTCCTGCTGCAGTTGTATTTGGTAATGACTAAGAGTCACCCAGGTGGTACTGGTTTTGAAGGCATGAAGGGGTCATGAAGAGCAGCTGAGACTTGGTACTGTGAGAGGCCATGGAAGACCACTGGTGAAGGTACAGCCTTAGTTGCAGTTGATGGCCCAGGACTGAAGGGGTCATGCAAAGGAGTTGAGGAGAGCCTATGAGAGGCTATTGGTGAAGCCTAGTTGCAGAGGAAGACCCCAGTGTATTGGAGATGCCAGTACCATGGGATGATCACCAAGAACAGCAGCGGCAGTGGAGTGTATCAAACTGAGCTTAGGGTTCTACAGAGGGCAGAGCTGGAGAAGTGATGCCAGCCCTTTGGATGAACCCAGAAGATCGTGTGTGGATCCCAGACATTGAAACAAGAAGCTGTAACATCGAAGTTACCTTGGAGACCCCAAGATGTTCGAGATACCAGAGCCATAGGATACCTGCTGAGGAAAGCTGCTAACAGGGAGTGGAATCAGCCCAGGAGAAAGAAGTTTGTTGCAGTCAACAAAGATGAAGAAGAAATTGGAGATCTGAAGACTGCTTTGAAGTCAGACATGGAGATGCAGAGTTTGGAGTTTGCCCAGCTGGTTTCCTGTCTTGCTTTGGGAATTACAGTTAAGTAATTGGATGAATCTCAGAAAAGACTTTGGACTTTTAACATTGTTGAGACTGCTATAGACTATGGGGACTTATGAAGTTGGACTAAATGTATTTTGCATTATGCTATGTTTAGGTATGATCCCCATAGACTCATATGTTTGAATAAGGCTATGAGGGTCAGGGAGTGGAATGTGATGGTTTGTATATGCTTGGCCCAGGGAGTGGCACTATTAGGAAGTGTGTCACTGTGTGTGGGGGCTTAAGACCCTCATCCTAGCTGCCTGGAAGCCAGTTTTCCACTAGCAGCCTTCAGATGAAGATATAGTACTCTCAGCTCTGCCTGCACCATGCCTGCCTGGATGCTGCCATGTTCCCACCTTGATGATTATGGACTGAGCCTCTGAACCTGTAAACCAGCCCCAATTAAATGTGGTTTTTATAAGAGTTGCCTTGGTCATGGTGTCTGTTCACAGCAGTAAAACCCTAACTAAGACAGGTGGGAAGTGTCTATCTAGGCAGGAATAATTGAACTTATGCCCTTGTCTAGCACATTTATTATTATTATTATTATTATTATTATTATTATTATTTTGGTTTTTTGAGACAGAGTTTCTCTGTGTAAGCCTGGCTGTCCTGGAACTCACTCTGTAGACCAGGTTGGCCTCGAACTCAGAAATCCAACTGCCTCTGCCTCCCAAGTGCTGGGATTAAAGGCATGCGCCACCACTGCCCAGTTAGCTCATACTTTTGTAGGACTTTTTCACCACCTACTTTTAAAATATGGAACTCATTCCTTCCATTACAGCAATTAGAACACGTGTGCACATCTGTCTATAGACAATTAACTGGTAAAAAAAAGATTGTCTGATTATCTCCCTTTAGAGTCTGAGTTAATATATAAGGAGCTCATTGTACATTCTACACACTGGGACAGAAGAGCCAGGACTTCACGTAGAATGGCAGTTGGCAACAATGTATATGCTGATTAGTAATAAGAACAAAGCTGACTTGCAAAAATAGTCATGGGAATTCATGGTGGGAGGAACTAGAGAGAGACATGGAGAAGGCAGAGAGAGAGAGAGAGAGAGAGAGAGAGAGAGAGAGAGAGAGAGAGAGAGAGAGAGAAAGAAAGAAAGAAAGA
>NW_021604706.1:2191153-2219962 GCF_004785775.1 Grammomys surdaster
AGAGAGAGAGAGAGAGAGAGAGAGAGTCCGACAGAAAGACAGAAAGACATGGGCCTGGCGACAAAGGCTTGTAATCCTAGCTACTTGGGAGGCAGAGGCAGGGGACTCAGTTTCATGCCTGTCTGGGTTAATGGGCAACTTAATCAGACCCTGTCTCAAAATTTAAAGTATTTTCTAAAGGCACAGGGAGGTGTTGGAGATTTATGTTGGTGATAGAGCACTTGCCTAGCATGTAGAACATGTGCAAGGCTTTAGTTCAATTCCTAGCCCCTCTGAAGAAGAAAAAAGAGCAAGAGAGGAAAATAGATCACTAACCTTACCTTTGTTTATTAGCTTTCTAATCCTGGGTCTTCTTGGGTGGATATGGGCTATATGGAAAGGAAGAAACAGTGTCTTAAGTAGCCCAGGCTAGTCTTGAGCTCCCTCCTGCTTCTAACTCTCAAAAGCTGAAAATATATTACCACACCCAGCTACAGTTTGTACTATTTGGATTTAATTTTAGTTTAATTTGATTTGGGATTAGACTGACAGCGAGATGAGAATTAACTGAGTGCCTTCAGTTTTATTTGAGGATCTCTTTTTTGTTTGTTTGTTTGTTTGTTTGTTTGTTTGTTTGTTTTCAAGACAGAGTTTCTCTGTATAGCCCAGGCTGTCCTGGAACTCACTCTGTAGACCAGGCTGGCCTCTAACTCAGAAATCCACCTGCCTCTGCCTCCCAAGTGCTGGGACTAAAGGCGTGCGCCACCACTGCCTGGCGAGGATCTCTAAAACTAATTACAGGTTGATCTAGGTTTTGTTTCAAGTTTGAGTTTCTCTAGGGCACATGTTTCCAAGCAATGAATTTTAGAAATTCTTTATTTAAAATTAGTTTTATTGAGTTGTGTCTTCATGAAGAAAATGATCCATGAGGGACAGAGTCCCATAGGCATCAGAAGGTGGAGACAGATGTATCGATGACTTCTTTATCGATGACAAATTGGAGAGGCACAAGATCAATATAGGAAAAAGCTTCAGACACTACAGGATCTGGATTTTTCTAGTTCCTGTTCAATTCCTCTCATTGTGGCCACAGATTCATCCCTGGATCTTCTTATCCTGCATTCTGCAGTGATCAAAGTTTTGCTATTCTATGAATATAAACTAACAGCAAGGCTCTAATACAGAACTACTCTCACATAGAACTTTAATCTGACTGAAGAAAAAGGGTGTAATGGGCAGCTTTTATTGTAGAAGACCTGGAACTTACTTTTCTGGTCATTTATAATTCTTAAACGCTGTACCTTTCTTCCTGGTTGTGCAAAAGGGACAGGAAGTGAAAGGAGGAACAATCTTAATGCCCAAATTAAGTCAAGGGCTCTTTTAGAATCTACATTAAATGCCATAGATATGGTCATGTAAAAGAAGATAAACAAATTTGAAACTGCCGGTCTGCATTTGATGTCTTATCATGCTGTTTTAATACTGTATCTCAGAGAAATCTATTATGAAAGCAATACATGGGCATTGTACTCAAAGTCCACCCAAATACAACAAACGTTAATGATTGTGTATATTTTTATATCTTCATGCAAACTTTGTACCATTTGCTTTGAACAGATCTGGTTGTTTATATGGCACGGTTTATATCCTCTATTAGACTTTGCTCTGCTTGAGTTCCTAAAGTTCCTTTGTAGTAAGTCCACATGCCTCCCTTACCTCTGCAGTTAGGTTACTGTCTTTTGGAAGAGATTGGAGAAAGGTTATATGTGCTTCTGTCATTAGATGCATAGGCTGAGAGATTCAAAGGCCCATGCCTTTTTATGATATCCTTTTGCTCTCAGATTCACTGTTCTAGTAAGGAGACAATACTCGGTTATTATCCTAGATACTTATTCAATTTTGGAGCAATAAGTGGACGCTTTTAGAAATCCCTCAAAGGATTGGAGAGATGGCTCAGTGTTTAAGATCACTTGCTCCTCTTGCAGAGGATCTGGTTTCGGTCCCTAGCACACACTTGGTGGCTTACAACTATCAGTAACCAGGAGATTTGAGCCCTCTCCTGACCTCTACAGACACCAGACAGGGACAATTTGACCAGAAGCTTGTGGGCTCCATAGAAGGGTACTGAAAGGGAAGAATGAAGGACACAAATTTGTTTTACAAAATCAGCAAGGATTCTTTTTCTCTTTCAGTTTATGTTAGTCTACTACACTGCATGGTATCCCCTCCAAGTCCTTAAAATTTGGAAACTTTCGAAATTTGAGCACCAGATAGGGAAAAGGTATTCAGCCTAATCAAACAGCAGCCAGCTAGCCCAGCCAAGTTCACTAGAGGGGAGGAGCTGGGGGCGGGGTAGGACCGACCTTGGGGCGGGGCCCTCTGTGAGAGCACCTGAGCTGGCCAGCCCCGCCGCTGATGTAGGATTGGTGAATGAGTACTCCGGCCTGAGCTCATAGGAGCCAAGCAGCTTGCGGGGCTTTGATTGGCTCAGTGGCTGCTGCTCGTTTATTGGTTGCCATAGGTCGTCACGGAGACCGAGGGAGTGGGGGGGGGGAAGGGTGTTGGGCCTGGCGGGAGTGCTGAGGGTTGCTGGCGGCTGGGCTGCTCTCCTGGGCGGTGTCCGGGGAGCAGTTACCCGAGTCGCCCTGGGTTCCCGCCACCCTCTGAGAGGTGTCTGAGCGAGTGGGATCCACTAGCGAGACCCTTAGGCCGGCACCATGGGCTGCTGTTTCACTAAGAGGCGGAAGAGTGAAAAGGAGTCGCGGGCTGAGGGAGAGGAGGAACAGCCCAAGCTGTACAGCTGGGACCAGCGGGAGAAGGTGATGTTTTGGGGATCCCCTGTTTTGAGTTCTCTTCGGCTGCCCTTTGCAGCAGAGGAGAGCGGGGCAGCTTGGCGGGTGGCCCACAACTGGCTTTCACTGGCGCGCACAGGCAGCTGAAGTCTCAGGGCTTTGGGGGAGGGATGTGAAGGGCCCAAAGGAGGCATAGAGTTGGTGGTCAGCCTAACTAGATCCCCAGGGCCTCTCTGTAGGCTCTGTGCCCTGACTCCCGATCCCAGAAAGGACTTCAGGGAGAGAAAGAGCTGGGAGGGTGCTGAATCTCCAGTCAGTTCCTTTCACCAGCAGTGGCCAAAGGGGTTTGGTCCAGTGGTCGAATTACACACACAAGACTGATACTCATCTTTTTTGCGGTTTGTATTCCCAAGCTGTTACTATTTTGTCTGCCCTCCTCGGCAAATCGCTTTTGGTGCCTCTTGGTGTTACTTAGTTGTTAAATGGACTGTTTCATGTCTATCTTTATTCTCTTCTTCCATTTATGAGAAAAGAATAATAAAAATTGAGACAGTCTTGAAATGAACTGTGTAAGGTGAAAGTACCCAACACAAACCAGGAAGTAGTTTATTATTGCTGCTTTATATGAATGAAAATGCCTTATTTTTATCATTCATATATATATATATATATCCGAAAAGGTTTGAAAAAGTCTCCTAATCTTGCACAAAATGCAGTTACTTAGGCATACATTTCACAATGGTTCCTCTTTCTACATAGTTCTTCATTTCTGCTTAGTATAGTTGCTTAGTAAAACACTTAACAGACATCAGTAATTTTGGTTTCTCAAAGTAAGAGAGCTTGTTTTTTAAATGGGTGTCATGAACAGTTACCTACTGCTTAATGCAACACCTTTGATCAAAAATACTTTATAGTAAGTCTTGTATTAATGTTTTGGTATAATAAATCATCCTGCATCATTTCAAATCCCAGCAGAATTTAGGCATTCCTATAAACGATATTCTCAAAATATTGGCTTTTAACAAATGGAAGATGCTGATGGAATTCTCAGGCTCAGGTTTTTACCTTTGACTGAAACCCTTCTTGGGCCATGTGGCCTTTTGTTCCTCTATAGCAGTATTTTGTCATGTAGGAAAGTGTTGTATTTTCTATTTTATAAGAAAATTGTACCCATTAAAGTTATTTGGTGGGTGGATCTTGAAATATTCATTTTTGACAGCCTTGAGATTTCTAATAATGCTGTTTAGATTTTTTCTTCCCAGCACTGGGGATTGAACCATGCTAGGTAAGCATTCTGCCACTGAGTGGCATTCCTAGCTAAATAATGCTCTTTAAACTTGAGCTTCCTGCTCCAGAGAGAGTTTTTTGTTTTGTTTTAAAGTCCCAGGCTAAAAGTAAAAGTATGCTTTTCTTTTCAGTAGTCTTGGTTGGCTGTAGTTCACTGTTTCATAATAATTGTCTTTCTGCTAACTTCTACTTACAAACTTCTGGCTAATTGGGATCTTCTGCTCGTTATTATATTCTGTTATTTTTGCAACAGGATCTTTTTTGTTATATTTTGAAACAAGGTCTCATGTAACTCTACATAGCCTTGAATATCTGTCTGATTCCCCTGCCTCCATCTCCTGATTGCTGGAATTGTAAGCATGCGTCACCAACTTATGTTAGAGACAATGTTTTGATATGTATTTCTGGCCAGCCTGTTACACATTATGTAGCTGAGGCTGGCTTTGGATTTCTGGCAATCCACCTGCCTGAGCCTACTAAGTACTGAGATTATGGGCTTGTGCTACCACACCCTGATAGTTGGGATCTTTCATATGAATGTGTTCTGTGATTTCCTTTTTCTTGTGCTCTTTATCTATGTAAAAGTAATGAAAAATAGCATAGTGGATACTAACATCTAAGTGTCCCCCTCTCCTACCATGTGAGCTGCATTAAATTTTCTGGTGTAAATAGGAACATTAAAATTTTTTAATTTATATTTTTTACATATTTTTTATCCAATAAAAAGGTCAGCCCTGGCCGGGCGGTGGTGGCGCACGCCTTTAATCCCAGCACTTGGGAGGCAGAGGCAGGCGGATTTCTGAGTTCGAGAGTTCGAGGCTAGCCTGGTCTACAGAGTGAGTTCCAGGACAGCCAGGGCTACTCAGAGAAACCCTGTCTCAAAAAACAAAAAAACAAAACAAAACAAAAAAAGGTCAGCCCTGAAACCATATACATACAAACAGCAAAAACAGACTCAGTAGGTTGTATTTATATGTTTATGCATACTTACACATACATAGACATATATGTGTAATAAAGGAAATCTTTTTGAGAACATTACTAGGTACTTTAGTTATAGAGATGTAAGAGCTATTATTGGAAATGTAAAATAAACTCATACATATATATATATATATATATATTACATAACAACTAGATATATAACTATATAATTGTATTCTATATAATACATAATATACCATAATATATTATTATATATTACACACATATATATTATAATTATATAGATCTAATAAAAGTTAAAACCTCTTTTGTGGTGCTGAGAATAGAACACAGAATGCTAGGCAGACACTCTACCACTAATCTATACCCCTAGCCCTCCAGTGGTACTTTTACTGAGCCTGGTCTTGCTATCTCTTGAAACATTTGGTTTTTCACTACAAGGAATTGAATGTAGATACACAGCCTACAGAAATAACTGAGATACATTGTATCTGTAGCAACAGAAATGGTTTGTCTGAGGTTTTCATAATATCATGGAGTCTAAGTCTGTGTGGTTTAAAGTTAGAGCAAACAATTAGTCAACCTGCAAGAGTTTTTTAAAAATGAGTTGCCTGTAATTTCCTTACCATTGGAAAAGTGGTGTTTAAAGTTTACTTAGGTTGTATAATCAGAGTTGATGGGTACCCCATGGGTTTTGGGTTTTGCTTTGGGTAATTGGGTCAGCCTTAAGGGACTGAAGCAAGGAGAAATTGTGTCAATTAGAAAGAATGTTTGAGGACTAAGTGGTGTCATGGCAACTTACACATTACAGTCAACAGTGGAAGGAATTCATTTTCCATTGCTGCTGACTTTGAAAAAGAAAAAAAAACTTACTACACTGACATGAGAAATATTTTGGATTCCAAGATCTCTGTTTAAATCATTTGGAAAGAAATGCCTTTGCTTATTATTTGTATGCTGTATTTAATGGTTAAGCAAGTTATTCAATGTATATGTATTCAAACACCAAGGAAGAGCCAAAATTATTAACCTTGCCCTCCAAGACCTTACTTGCCCTTTGGAATGAAAACAGGAAATACTGAGGCAAAATGAGGTGAGGATGAGTGGCACAGAAAGGGAGTTTTCACTTCTACTTATTCATGCTAACACTCCTCAGTAATAGAAAGAATAGTTCTGTCTGGGCAAGGTGGTGCATGCCTATAATGCTAGCAACTTGGGAGGCTTGGTGCTTCTGAGTTCAGGGCCAGCCTCCTGGGTTTGAGGCTGCCCTGTATGAGTATGGTCATTGTGAGACTGATATCTTGACTCCTTAAAAAGAAAAAAATAATTAATTTTCCAAATGATGGCCTAAGTATGAAAATTGTGATTTGAGTATGAAGAACACACTTGTATCTGCTACATTTGTCTCATGATTATTAGAAATAGTACTTATTAAAGCCAGAGCCTCAGACCGGAAATTCAACTGTCTATTGTTCTACTTTGGTTAAACCAGCTGATTTGTACATTTCAAGCTTCTTAGCTATAAAGTTGGCTAGTCCTAAAGAGTTCTCCACAGTTTAGCAATTTAGGGCCTATCCTGAAGAAGCAACATTAGATAGTAATTGTCATCTCCAGAGACACTTCGAACACAACTCACAGGAGAATGTAATTCCAAGAATTGTTCGTCAGTAGAAGGGATGACTTTGTGGGGAACCAATGTCTATGTAGAACCTTCAGAGGTTGGATGGGTGGCCTGCTAGAAAGAAGTATCTGCAGTGGATAGGAAGGTAGATGCTATTGTCATCATCTTCTAAGTATGTGAGATACTTTAATTAAACCATCACAAAACTTAATACTTTAAAACACTGGCAAATACTGGTTTTGTTTAGGACTCTGCCCTTTGTGTACAATTAAGCAGGGTTGACTCTATGTGGTATCAACTGTGGTAACTTGAGTAGGGGTTCTAGGATCACCTTCAGGATGGCTTAACCCCAAAGGTGACTGTCAGGTTGATATAGGCATTCAGTTGGGAGCCCAACTGGGGCTGAAGCCCAAGCACTCTCCATGTGTATTCTGGGCTTCAAGGTCCAAGGGCCACTGACATCATTGAGTCTAATTGATGGTACATCTTTTCCCCAAAATAACTATTTCTAATTTCAATATTTTATTACAAATATATTTAAGTTTTTATTTTACAAGTATGTATGTATGTATGTATGTATGTATGTATGTATGTATGTATGTGAATATCTGAATATGGGTTTGTACATATGAGAACAATATCTATAGAGGCCAGAAACAGGCATCAGATCCTCTGGAACTGGAGTTTCATGCAGTTATGAGCCATCTGACATGAGTGCTGAAAAGTCAAGTCCTCTGCAAGAACAGTATGTGCTCTTACTGGCTGAGTCATCTCTCTAACCCTTCATTAGATGTATTTCATTAGAAGTATTTTAAGAGAAAGCCTTTAATGTATACCTTAAAGCTTAAATAATCATATCTGCACAAGCTGCCTTTTAAAAATATCTTTTATTTTGACAAACTGGATTTCCATTAAAGTGAACAGATTCCATTAGTATATCTCAGGATATCATTACTGAGGTTAACTACAGAAATTAAATTTAATGAAGATTTTCTTTACTGCCTAGTAACGAATTAAGATGTTCACTGTTGTTTTCTGTTAGAGAAATAATACTTAACTAGTACTGTTGGATACTAATACCACATTAACTCCAACTCCTGCTAATGTAGCAAGTTTGGGGCCAGCATGGGTTATAGGTAATACATATGGATATAAACTATGCACATTTCATCAAGGCTCTTGTGTTAAAGTACTTTAGACTACAACCTATCTATGCTTGTAATTTTAGACATTTTAAGAACTGGTAACTTTTACAAGATTATTCTAAACTTGAAATTAGTTATTAAGTTTTCGATTTGAAGAACTTTTAGGAATTTTCAAGAAAATATAGTAACATATATCCTACATTTCTCCTTTGAATAGTGATTGACAATCCAGATAATTTTATACTGTAAAGTGAGCTATAGAATCTTTAGCTACAGGATTAATTTATCCTCATAAGCCAGTAAAAAATGGAATGTCTAGGGAAAAACTAAGAATAGTAGATTACATTGAATTCCTCAGTATTGGAAGCTGTTATGGAATGGGTATTAGTCAAAAATTGTTGAAGGCCTAAGTCCCCCACGGATATATTTGAAGTTAAGACCACTAAAGGAAGAAATAAGCTTACATAATGTTCATAAGTGTAGAGTTCTAATCCTACAGGATTGGTGACTTCATAAGATTTCATCAGAAAGTAAGCATGGTCATGTCCCTCAACTCCACATAGAAGAAAGTGCCAGTGAAGATAGAGATGAAGGGCTTTTTCCACAGTTGGAGGCAGCTAGGCCAGGCTGCTATAACCAAATGCCACATTCTGGATGGCTTACACAGAACATTTATTTCTCAGAGTTCTGGAGTCCAAGAGGCAGAAGATCAAGATGCTGGCACATTCGTTGTCTAGAGGGACCTGTCTTCTTGGCTTTAGATAGCTGTCTTTTTGCTTTGTCCTTTTAGGACTTTTCCTCTGTGTGTTCTCTGGCTCCAGCACTCTATTTTTCCCACATTTTACAAGGTAAGTAATCCCATTATAAAGGCCTCTAATTACTTCCCAAAGGCTATACCTCCAAATATCACGATATTGAAGGCTAGGGCTTCAAAGTAGAAATTTGGTGAGACTGGCTGGAGATACAGCTCAGTGGTAGAACACTTGTCTAGCATACATGAGGCCCAGGGTTCAATCCCCAGTAGCATTAAAAATGGGGGAGACAGCCGGGCGGTGGTGGCGCACGCCTTTAATCCCAGCACTTGGGAGGCAGAGGCAGGCGGATTTCTGAGTTCGAGAGTTCGAGGCTAGCCTGGTCTACAGCGTGAGTTCCAGGACAGCCAGGGCTACACAGAGAAACCCTGTCTCGAAAAACCAAAAAAAAAAAAAAAAAAAAATGGGGGAGACACAAATATTAAGTCCACAGCACACTCAAGCCTATTAAACTAGCAGCTCAGTGATTTAGCAATAGATTTTATGTTGGTATTTGCAACAAGAAATCTTTGGTTTTTTTTTCTAAAGATTTATTTATTTTACTTATGAGTACACTGTAGCTGTCTTCAGACACACCAGAAGAGGGCATCGAATCTCATTACGGATGGTTGTGAGCCACCATGTGGTTGCTGGGATTTGAACTCAGGACCTCTGGAAGAGCAGTCAGTGCTCTTAACCGCTGAGCCATCTCTCCAGTGCCCAGGTTTTTGTTTGTTTGTTTGTTTTTTTGTTTTTCGAGACAGGGTTTCTCCTTATAGTCCGGGCTGTCCTGGAACTCACTCTGTAGACCAGGCTGGCCTTGAACTCAGAAATCTGCCTGCCTCTGCCTCCCAAGTGCTGGGACTAAAGGCGTGCGCCACCACTGCCTGGCTTTGCAACAAGAAATCTTAACTCCTAGTAATGGTGTGTGTGTGTGTGTGTGTGTGTGTCTGTGTGTGTCTGTCTGTCTGTCTGTCTATACATGCCTGGCTCCTCTTGCCCATAGCTTTGTAGAAATCAGTCAACTCCTGGTGGTCTTTTCCATTCACCTATTCACCTTTGATCCACTGTGATTAATGTGTCAGTGGCAAGAAGATAAGAAAAACATGATCAGAGAATACTTTTTTTTTCTCCCTAAAATTTAATGCAGCATGGACTTAAGCCACCCTTTTATGTTCTTTCTCACTTTAAGGCCTGGAACTAGAACAGGCTCCCAATAGTCTGCACCACGACTGTATTCCCATGTCCTGGCACTGGCTTTTCTCAGAGGAGAACAGCCTCAACCTCCCTTTCCTTGGGGAATTGGAGAGAAGAGACTACATAAAGGAAGGAAAGACCTAAAGTAGTTATTAGTAGTGCCTCTGCCTGCTATACTTCTTTTATTTTCCTAACCAGAAGTTGGCCAACAAAGAGTGAGCTAACTGAATATCCCTGAATGCTCCTTTGTTCCCATCTTTTCATGTTGGGAATTGAACTCTGGCCTTTCATACACTAGACAAGTGCTCTTACTGGGCTAGATCCTAAGCTTTACTCTTTTGTTCTTGATCAGCATCAGAATCCCAGTTCATTGGAGATGGAGTGGAGAATGGCATGTGGAGAAGCTTCAAGTTCTCTTCAAGACAGTGTGTGATTGGATTGGAGAGATGGCTCCACATTAAGAGTACTGGGTGTTCTTCTGAGGACCCGAGTTTGATTCTCAGCACCCACATGGTGACTCACAACCATCCATAACTCTAGTTCCAAGGAGATCTGGTACATGCTTCTAGCCTCCATGGGCACACATATGCAGGCAAAACACCCATACACATAGCAAAAAAGGTATTTGATTATCAGATTTAGTTACTATTAACATAATACCTGTATAATCCACATCATCTGAGTTATATTCTGGGGTAATCAAGATTTATTAATTAAAATGGCTATATAGTTGTTTATATTCTGTTTTTTAATGGTTTATTGATTTTATAAATTTTAGTGTATGCATGTGCACAATGTACATGCAAGTACCCCCAGAAGGAGGCATCAGAAGCCCTGGAACTGGAGTTACAGGCATTTGTGAGGTGTCTGATGTGGGTGCTGGGAACTAAACCCAGGTCATTTGCAGGAGCACTAAGTGCTCCTGACTGTTAAGCCATCTCTTGGCACCTGATACTCTGCTTTAATTTCTTCTGTGATTTTTAACTTTTCTTATGGATTATTTTAGCATTTAACTGCAAATATAGTTAACATTCCATGGCAATTCTAGATCATGTGTGTAAATTATCTACTATTTTAAGTTTTCTATGCCTATTTTTTTTTTTAGGATAGTCTCAAAATTTGAGATTATTCTACATCAGCCTTCTAGGTGCTAAGATTATAGGCATGTGCCACTGCACCTAGCTTCAATTTTAAAGAAAAAATTTAGATGTATTTATTTTACATATGCATGTGTTTTGCTTACATGTATGTCTGTATATCACATGCATTCCTGATATCCAAGGAGGGCGATGGATCCCCTGGAATTGGAGTTATAGACAGCAGTGAGTCTGCTGGGAATCAAATCTGTGTCCTCTGCAGGAGCAACAAGCACCCTTAACTACTGAGCCATCTCTCCAATCCCCTAATGGACAAGATAATTTTTCTCTTGTTAGATGTGTAATGCAAGCTTCCTTGTGAGTTTAGGCTTTCTTCATTTCTAGTTTTATCTGTTTTTTTGTAGACACACACACACACACACACTTACTCACTGTCTTTTGAGACAAGCAAGTGCACTGGGATTCTCCACATATACTAGGCAGTGGGCCAGTGAGCTACAGGGCTCCGCCTGTCATTGATTTTGCAGTGCTTTTGTGGTGAGGGTGATAAGCGTATTTCACCACATCCAACTTCTTATATAACTGCTGGGGGTTGAACTCAGGTCCCTATATTAGAATTATCTTTTTTAAAAAAAAAATTCTGAGGCTCTTTTGTTTTGGTTTTGTTTGTTTGAGATAGGGTCTTGCTACTTAACTAAGGCTGGACCTGAGTTGGAGATTTTCCTACTTGTTTATTTGATGTGCATGTGCTTTACCAACTATGCCATCTCCCTAGTCCTGTATTTTAATTTGGGTTTTTTGTTTGTTTGTTTTTAGCTATAAGTAATTGAGTGAAGTTGTGATAGAAAATATTCCTTAGATTTTATTTAATATTTTAGTTTACTTCATTGGGAAGTGTTAGGAATACAACCAAGGGCCTTGTGGCTGTTAGGCACGTGCTGTACCATTGAGCAATACCTCAGCCTCTTAGATATGTTTGCCTTTTGTTTGGTTGCCTGGTGGTTTTGGTAGGATCTCTTTGTATAGCCTAAGCTGGCCTCCAATTGACAATCTTCCTGCTTTAGTTAGCACACCTGTTGATTCCATTTCCTCACCATTTCTCAAATTTATCCCATCCTTCTCGTCCCTTCTAACTACTTCAGCCCATTCTGGCTTAGCCTCTCAGATTCACACTCCATCTTTCTTTTAAACTATTTCATTTTTATTTTTGTATATATATGTAAGCCAGCAGGAGAGATCATTAGACCCCCTGGAGCTGGAGTTAGACATGGTTGGTTGTGAGCCATCTAATATGGGTGCTGGAATGAAACTCAAATCGGGAAGAGCAGCAAGTATTCTTAAGCAATGAGCCATCTCTCCAACTCTCCATATTTTTATTAATCTTTCTGACATGTAAATTTAGGATATTTAAATTGTTCTGTGGCTTCTGTTGTTCATAGATAGCTTCCAAACTTTATACCAGGATTATCTAGTTTCACTCCAGTATCTCTGGAAATACCAGGCCTCTTTCCATTTTCTTCCTGATGACTGAAAATTTTTACCTTGTTCAATATGTTACTGTCTTTCTTTCCCAGTCTTTCCAGTAAACTCCAACTTTTTCATTCTTACTTTATACAGTAAATCTTGGGTTGTCCTCTGTTTCCCTTCTCTGGATTTCTAAAATATTCTCAGCACCTCTTACCACATGGTCAGGTTGTTTAAACAGTTTATGTAGGTATATGTTACTTCCTTTTTAGTGCCTAAAATTGTGTCTGGTTCATTTTGGGTATTCAAGTGTTGGCTGACTGACTAAAGATCCAGAAAGGTAGGGTGACTTTTTCAAGATCATGTTGCTCATAGGTGACAAAATTGAGCTAGAAAAAAAGACCTCTCATTGCCTTATGCTATAGACCAGTGCTCATCCTAGGACATTATATAAAACTAGATAAATATAATATTGTGAATGATGGAAGACATTTTAAGCTAGTTTATCAATGGTCAATATGCTTATATGTTACTTTGTAAATAGACAAATATATGTACTGTATCTATAGAAACCTGTTTCTAGTACATAGTTTTGCATGTAAATATTTATATTCACAAGCAGTTAAAATAGTTTCAATATATTTATAATACATTTTCAACTGTTTTTAAACTGCCAGACTTTTTAAATCTCTCTCCCCTTCTCTCTCTCTCTCTCTCTCTCTCTCTCTCTCTCTCTCTCTCTGTGAGTGAGTGAGTGTGTGTGTGTGTGTGTTGGAGATATTTGATGATGACCAGACTCAGAGCCTCAGGCATGCTAAATACACTCCATCACTGAGTTTTCTGACTATATTTTGATAGCACAGTTAAAATTAAAAATTATGTGATATTCTAGATATTATTATTTAAAAGATTATGTGAGGCATAATTCATAATATCTAATAGGATGGCAGAATTTGAAAAGTTACACTGGATGAATAGCTCAGTCAATGTCTGATTACAATTTGTAGATGTGAGTACCAACATGCCAAGGCTTTTGTGTCTTAGATCCTTCCATTGTCTGTGGTATGTGAAAATCTCAGGATTTAGAAATTTAGGCCCAAATATCATTTTTTAATAGGGTAAGGAAATATATTCAATTTAAGATTTTTTTTAAGAAATAGAAGTTTAAAATTGAAGCGCAAGGAAAAACAAGTCATCAGAAAGCTGAAGTCGTATGTATCTATGTTTCTAATGTTTAATTTTCAGTTAAGGGCATGATCCAAGGCCATGTACATTCTAAACATACATTTTAGTACTGAGCTATATCCTAGCTGAATTAGTATGTCCTGATTAGGATGATGCAAAGGATATAAGCTTTAATTTCCTAGCAGTGTTTTTTGTAGTCATATTTGAAACAGATTCTTGTTCTGTAGCCCTGGCTGGACTGGAATGCCTGCCTTGTAATCTTCTTGCCTCAGCTTCCCAAGTGCAGGGATTACAGGTGTGTACCCCATGCCTGGCTTACATATCTACTTCTGTTAGAATATTTGTTTTAAAAAATATATTCTTGACCTTGCCATCCATATTAATTTTGTGGTTATACTGATTCCAAAGTGGCTGATAGTAGCAGTGACCATATGTCACCTGGGTTCACTCACAGGAAGAACCAAATCATAATGTCACAGGGCTTTCCTTTAGATGTGAGTGCCCGAGAATGAAATTTGATACCAGAAAGAGTGATGCATTTCCTAAGGGGTAGTTATATATTAACCAAGGTTAGAAACTTTAGATTATTTAAAATTGGTAAGATCATCCCTTTTGCAACCTCAGAGCTGTTATCACACTTAGAAAATGGAAAAATTAAAGCCCTTAAGGTTATCTAACAGGCTTTGTGTATATGTATGACTGTTCCCAGTTGCCTCAAAAAAAAAAAAAAGCATATTTACAGTTGAAATGCTTGAAACAGAATCTAAGCAATACACATAGCACTTGGTGACTGTGGCCTTGAACTTTGGTTTCTTTCCTCCCTCATTCTTTTCATTTACTGAAAACAAACAAACAAAAAGCTTCCTATTCAATGAGACTGAGGAGCTTAAGTTTTAGTATTAACAACTAACTGTACCTGGCATCCCATAGGCACTTAGTTTTGGTGAATAATGTTAGCAATACTCAAGGTAATGCGTTTTGTTTCTGCAGGTTGATCCAAAAGATTACATGTTTAGTGGACTGAAGGATGAAACAGTAGGTCGCTTACCTGGAAAAGTGGCAGGACAACAATTTGTCATTCAAGACTGTGAGAACTGTAACATCTATATTTTTGATCACTCAGCTACTATTACCATTGATGACTGCACTAACTGTGTAATTTTTTTGGGACCGGTGAAAGGCAGCGTGTTTTTCCGAAATTGTAGAGATTGCAAGTGCACATTGGCTTGCCAACAATTTCGTGTGAGGGACTGTAGAAAATTGGAAGTCTTTTTGTGCTGCGCTACTCAACCCATTATTGAATCTTCCACAAACATCAAGTTTGGCTGTTTTCAATGGTACTACCCTGAATTAGCAGCCCAATTCAAAGATGCAGGCCTCAGTGTCTTCAATAACATATGGAGTCATGTTCATGATTTTACACCTGTGTCAGGAGAGCTCAACTGGAGTCTTCTTCCAGAAAATGCCGAGGTGCAAGACTATGTTCCTATTCCAGCGACTGAAGAATTCAAAGCTGTGCGAATTTCCACCGAAGCCAATAGAAGCATTGTTCCTGTGTCCCGGGGTCAGAGACAGAAGTACAGTGATGAATCATGTCTCGTGGTATTATTTGCCGATGATTATACAACAGCAAATGCCAGAAAACTAATTGATGAGGTAAGCAGAAAGAGAAGAGAAAAAGACATAGATATGACCATGCTACTTTGGAGACATTCTAGGTTTTCTTGTTTTCAAATTTATTATTAGAAATACTGGCAGCCTTCACCAACTCCTTGCCTCCACAGGCTTGCCTTAGAAGCAGATCACTTCGGCCTCAAAATCCTTTCTCAAGAAAAATTTTCATCCTAGTTCAAATCAGTAAGCATTTGACACCAATTATATGTGGGTCATGCTGTTACCATATTTCATTCATTATATTATACATGTTTGTTTTCCACATCTTTGCTTACATACTTTGTAATCAGTTGCAACTTAGAAATAATCAAACATAGTAGATGCTGGAAATGAAGGCATACAGATACAATTCTCTACCTCAAGAACTGTCATTCTTCATCCTAAACAATTTCTATGCACATTCACAACAGTACTGCAAATTGAAACATGGCCGTTTCTAATGACTTACTGAGGAAATTTCTTTGGAGTTTCAATTGGCTGTAAATGACACTTAAGAATGTGTGTAGACCCTGATGTGACGGTGAACATCACATTCCCATCCACACTGGGCCCCTTATTGGCTCTTGCCCCATTGTCATTGATAGGAGGCTGGGATAGACAAATAATATGAATAGGATGGGGATTGGAATGTCAAAAGCTCTAACACTTATGAGCAGTGGCTTTCAGTGAGTTCATTAAGCAGAGAAGAGTTAATGCACAGCAGCTTCCCCTTGAAAAGGGTTTGACTGGGAGCAGTTAAGGCTTCAGGAACAGTAGTAGTTCCTTTGTTGGTAGGTATACCAGTAAGAAGATGCATTGATCAGGATTTATCCAATAGAATCTGTTTAAACTTAAAAATCAAGCTTTCCGGAGTAGATAAGTAAGTTTCTTTCTGAAGGGATTATTGTAAAGTTGAAGTACACCAAAAGGAATGATTTTTCTTGACAAAAAGTAAAAATGAATACCTCTATAGTTATACATCTGTAATGCAAAGACTCCATGTCTGAACTCTACAAAGTATATTTGAGGCAGAGGTTTTAAAACTATAGAACCTAAAGTATAATTTTATAACTTCAATACTTTATTCATTATTGGTATTTTTGATTCAGGGTCTCTCTCCGTGTGGCTATACCTAGCCTGAAACTTACTTATATAGACCAGGCTGTATCTTGAACTTCCCACAATCCTTGTGCCTCTGTGTCCCAATGGCTTGAGGCATTGTGTCTGGCTTCAGATGTTGATGTTTTCTTTTGTTATGCCAGTATGATAAGAAGTATGCTGGAAGTTTTGTAAAATGTAGAAAAATATGCTTGTAGCCTTTGCATCTAGTCACAATGTTATTTCAATATCTGAGAAGTAAATATCTTCACTATGTTGTATGGCAAATTTCTTTTGTATGGTGAGTTTTTACTACATATAATTTTCAAAAGGTTAATCATTGAAGTTAAACCCCTTTGGTAGATAACCAGGAGTAGATAACAGATATATTAACATGGTTAAACCCAGGCAGTGGTGGCGCACACCTTAAGTCCCAGCACTTGGGAGGCAGAGGCAGGCGGATTTCTGAGTTCGAGGCCAGCCTGGTCTACAGAGTGAGTTCTAGGACACCCAGGGCTACACAGAGAAACCCTGTCTTGAAAAACAAACACACACACACACACACACACACACACACACACACACACACAAAACCAACCCATAGTTAAAGAAAAACAGCTATCAACCCAGTCTTTATTTATGAGTCATGAATGTTCTGAACCTTTTGACCTTTGATATCTGATGTATGACATGGTGGCCTTTGCAAGAATATGGCTTAGAAGAGGGATATTTTTTAAATATCTTTCTGGAATGTAAAATTAAAATCCTACATTCATAATAGTAGTTTACTCTTATATAGTATTAGATATGTAGTTTTACTATGTCAGGCACTATTATAAAGAATTTACATGAATTAACACATTGTTTAAAACAACCCTATGCTATGAACCATAGATAGGGTAAGTAACTTGGCAAAGATCACTCAACTGATAAACAGTGGAGCTATGATTTATCCATGCAGGCTGATAGTGTTCCTGTGTATTAACCCTAAAACATAAAGCTGTTGTGCTGTCCCTGTGCTGAAAGAAAGCTGATGAATGGGAGGTGTAGGAATGTGATCCCACATATTGAGACCCAGGAGCCTTCTAAACTAGAGGTGCTGTGGTTAGAACTGTCTAGTTCAGAAAGCACAGTATTAAGGAATAAATGATTAAAACATGAAGTAGTTTAGAGATCACCAGTGTTCCTATAAGTAATGCTTCACACCGTGTAAGTAAGCCCTATGAAAGAATTGGTTCACAGATGTCGAAGAAAAAGGAAGAGGGTACAAGAGAGAGAAATTGAAAACGAAACTTACATATGGAGAGTATCAAGGCATGCCAAATAGTAAAAGACCTACAGATTTTTTATTGTAAAACTCTATTTTTTAAGTGACATCATTACATATTTAAAATGTGAGGAGGTTTCTTCCACCTACCCACCTAAAAAGTTTGTAGTGTGTGCTGTAAACCATGCTTTTCATTTAAAATGGTGATTTTGAAATAGATTAAAGATGACTCTCACAGGATGTGCACTTGGCAGTCCCATGGTCGGTCAACTTCCCTGTTTACAAAATTCATAGGTTAATTCCCGTGTTTAATTGGGAAGGGTAAAATGCACATGGGTCCAAGAGTTTTCCATTTGATGTTGACTTTTTTGGTTCCATGGCTGTTGTTTTCCCCACAGGTGAATATAAACTTTTTTTTGTATGTAGCATAATACTGTCAAGTGAGCAATGAGACTTGGATGTGTTGGCTCATACATGATTGAGTTTTCAATGAGTGTACTCCATGTATCCTCGAAAGCATTCATGAGTATACAGCAAAGCATGAGGAACCCAACTAACACACTGCCATCACAACTCGGTCCATAATACTAGGAAAGGAAAGACCTAACTAGTATGGTGAGAGATTATATATTAGTTTAAATAATACTTGAGTTAACAAAGAAAGTAGTTAGTTCTGAGATGAAAAAAACAGAAAGCACGATATATAGAGAGTTAAAGGAAGTTACCAAGACTTGGTTTTCTCACCACCAAAATGACTTGTTTGCTTTCATATGAATCACATTTATGTACAGGATAAAATAGGTAAAGGTTTGAATTATTTAAGTATATTTTATAATTAAATTTGATTAGCTACCACGATTTGCAAATCTTCAGAAATAGGATTTTTATGTAAAGGCATCTCTAAATGTCTTCAGTGAAAATATTAAAATAGATACAGCTTCATGGTTCATGTTTTATTTTAAATAATTAATCATATTTTTCAAGAAAATATCTTATACAGGCTATGTTGGCCTTGAGCTGGGTATGTAGCCAAAAATGCCCTTGAACTGTTGATTCTCCTGCCTTTGTTTGCTAGGTGCTAGGGTTATGAGTAGGAACATCGATAGCCTTTTAAGGATAATTTTTTTCAGTTTATATATCTGACTATAAAATGTCTCCAACATTAGAAGTGGTGGTAAGATTGATTCTGATATTTTAAGTAACCTTACAGTTACCATCTAGCAACAATGTCCAGATAGTTTCTTGTCATTTTTAATGTATCTTTTTGTCTGAGGCAGCATTGAGTGAAATAGGACTTGAGTTTGATTCCATTTGATGGTATCATATTCAGTAATAAACCACAGCATGAAATAAATATTATGAGCTGTTACCACTGACTTTATAGAATAGGTTGGAAAATATTCACAATCAAGTTAGTACAAATTTGAAAAATACATAGCTAACTGATTTTTTAAAAAAGAATTCTTTTTGGTTTTTTAAGACAGGGTTTCTGGAACTCACTTCTATAGACCAGCCTGGCCTCGGACTCAGAGATCCACTTGCCTCTGCCTCCTGAGTGCTGGGATTAAAGGCGTGTTCCACAATCACTTGGCTTAAAAAGAATTCTTTAATCTACCATCAAATTAACTTGAATTAAAATAGCTATATGACCTCAGACAGGTTTCTTAACCATGTCATTTCTTAGTTATTGCATTTCTACAAGAAAGATGGTGGTAGTACCCATCTCATGAGAGGTTAAATATAATATATATGCATAAAGTTCATAAAATTCCTTCTACATAGTAAATGCCTCCATAAGTGTAGTCTAGCATTCTTGCAGTATTGTTACACAAATTGATATGATGGCTTTTAAGCTTAACTTCGGTAATTTTTTCCACTTTATTATAACATCTTTATTATATTGTATAATATAATCTGTATAATATATTATATTATACAATCAAATTATATTGATTGTAATGAACTATGATATTTTGCATTGAATATTTGCTGTGTCATTAAATTAAGTTTCTGTTTAGTACTTGTAATAAAGGAAGTACACCAGAGTTGGAATTAGTCAGAACCAAAGCAAAAATCAGAATGCTGTGTTGCATTATATACAGAAAAATGCTGAAATAACGAAACTTTGTTTTCATACCCTAAATAAATTTTAAAATCTAAATGAAATTTTATTCTCCACAGATGGTTGGTAAAGGCTTTTCCCTAGTGCAGACAAAGGAAATGCCAATGAAAACTGAAGATGCTCAAAGGGTTTTCCAGGAAAAGGCATCAAACTTTTTACTTCTTCTAAACAAAGGTATTTTCTGAACGACCAGGGTACTTTTGTGGTTATTTTCCTAACTGACTATCTTAACATTTTCTCTTCCTTCTATGTTACCTTTTCTTCCTCTTTTGTTTTTTCTCAATACCTAAGAAACCCTGTATAACTCACTTTCTTCCTGTTCTGTGTTCAGTACTTAAACCAGTCATATTTCTATATTATTTTAGTTTTATTTTATTACTGTTGTACCTTTGTAGTATTGCAGAACACTTGATAAAGATGTGCTTTGGGCATACTGAAAAAGAAGTAAGAAATACAAAGTCAGTATTTTCTGCTTTCATATAATTAACTTCTCATGAAAAAGTAGAATATTTTTAGTAAGTGAATTCGACTAGTAAATTTCAGCTGTTGAAGAAATGTACATAAGAGAGGAGCTGGACCCCCATAATTAGACATCCAAATTCAAAACTCACATAGTTGGGATTGAACATAAGACGCCTTCTCTAACTAAACAGAGAAGGGGGAGATGCCAGAAGCCAGGACCCTCGCCCTTACCCTCACCCCCTACCTTTCCCCACCTGCACAATGTCCTCTGAAGCTTGGCAACTGCAAGATCCTGCTTAGCAACTGCAGATAGACTCAAAGCAGAGTACCATGTCTTCTTAAGAATAACAGGGAGACCATAACTCAAGCAGTGTACCATATCTTCTGAAGAACTGCAGGTAGATCATAATTCAAGGCAGTGTACCATATAGACCATGACATGTTTCAAGGCACAGGCCAAGAAGATTTTGTACTTTTCCACCACCTGGACCCTCTTACCCCCTCCCCTTGTAAAACATGCTATAAAAAAGCATTTCATGTTCAAAAAAAAAAAAGAAATTTAAAAAAAAAATTTAAAAGTAAAAAAAAAAAAAAAAGAAGAAGATTGTTCAAAGGTCCTGAATAAACTGCTTGGAGAAGAAAAAAAAAAAAGAGAGGAGCTGGAGTGTATACCTTGCTGAAGGGCTGCTGTTTGCCTATATTTTTTAAAAGGTGTATTGACTCTGGAGGCCAAAGTATTATTTGTCTTTTGGGAGTAGGGACGTTGTTTCCTCAAGGCTCCAAGCTGATATGAGTAACAATATGCAATGTTAATTAAGTATACCCTACAGACAGGGCACATCTGCATGTGTGTTTCTTTATGTATAAATAAATTAAAATGAACTCTAAAATTGTATATGAAAAAAGGCATTAGAAGACTGTTAGGATAATTTTAATCAGTAATGCTGTGTGTAATTGGGCTATTAAGTGTTAGCACAATATTTCATAACCTTTTACAGTTATTATAGTAGTGGAAGGACTTACTCCATTCCAGTGCTTGAATCTACCTCAGAATATATTTTGACATAGGACATTCAAATGAGATCTTGAAAATGAACTTTGAAACTCGTATTAACTTTCAGAAATGGAATTGAGCAATAAGTCTAACCGATCCTAAAGTATGAGGATTAGTGTTGAAGTCAGTAATGTGAATCAAGAGTTATATATTTGTACACTATTAGTAAAGAAGTATTGTAGAATTACTTCAATCTACAGAGTGTCTTCCTTTAAATAATACGGCGTTTCACATGGAACTAGTAAAATGCTACCAAAAGTAGAACAAAACTCAGTGAGCAGATGTTATAAGAATTTCAGGAATAAACGTCATACAAAACAGTCTTTAAAAGGAGAGATGCCTACAGGAAGTACTCAACTGATATAGTCATAGCAAGTCAAAAGAGCTCGCTTGAAGGAATTTGCATTGGCAAAATTTGGGGACAGTTTGACCATAGAAAAGAATAATGGAAGTTGGGAGTATACTCACTCGGTGGTAAGACTGCTTGCCTAGTGTGTTGGAGGACTTGGATTCAATTTCTAATAGAAATAAATAAACCCCACAAGAGCACAATGAAGACAATGTAATAACAGAAATACATGCACCTGTGGAAAACGCGAGGGCTGGGTGAAGTGGTGTACACCTGTTGTCTCTGTGCTTGGGAGGGAAGAGGCAAGAGGTATTCTGGAATTCAAGGCTATCCTCAGCCGTGTTTCAGGGCCAGGTTTGAAAAAGGAGAGCGTTCGGATTACAGGCTACCTCTTACCGTCTGCCTCCTGCCTCTTTGGTTTTTGCTTGTTGTCTTCTTTTTCAAATCTGGTGACAGGGATTTTTTTTTTTTTAAGATTTATTTATTTATTTTATTTATGAGTACACTGTCGCTGTCTTCAGACACACCAGAAGAGGGCATCCAATCTCATTACGGATGGTTGTGAGCCACCCTGTGGTTGCTGGGATTTGAACTCAGGACCCCTGGAAGAGCAGTCAGTGCTCTTAACCGCTGAGCCATCTCTCCAGCACCTGGATTTTTTTTTTAACATCGTTGTGATGAATGAACCAAGAATAGGAAAGAAAGTAAGTTAAATGACACCATAAGGAAACAATGAACCAAGTACAAAATACAAGACATCTTATAAGATAACAAGCTAGGTTTCTTCAGATGAGGAAGCAAAAAGATGAGGGAACTCTTTTGGATTAAAATACTCCAAAGAGATGTAACAGTGAATGCATGAGAGAGCCTTGATTGACTACGGGAATGTAAGTAGATTTTTAAACTAGGACTTTGAAGATGATAGGAGTTGTTTGATTTCCTTACGTATGGCAATCATATTGTGGTTATGTAGGCTATGAATGCTGAGTATCGTGTATCAGCAAAGCAAAAACAAAGCAAAATGACTCAGTGAGTAAAAGCACTTGCCACCAAGCTTGATGACCTGAGTTCAGCTCCTGGGTCCCACATGGAACAAGGAGAGAAGTGATTTCCACAAGTTGTTCTCTGACTTCCATAAGCATGCATTGTTGTGAGCGCCCCCACACACCCACAACTGCAAAAAGTGAATAAATAAACAAACAAATAAATGTAAAATAAAGAAAACCTCTGTGGCCAAAATTTGACTCTTGGAAACTATAGTTCAAGGTAAGATGGATTTCTTTTTCTTTTTCAGTTTTTCAAGACAGGGTTTCTCTGTGTGGACCTGGCTGTCCTGGAACTCACTCTGTAGACCAGGCTGGCCTTGAACCATAAGATGAATATGGCATACATATGCTATTCTGTCAGTGTTTTTAGGATGTGTTATCTTTTTTTTTCAAAAGAAGAATTGGAAGGGTTGGAGTAATAGCTCAGTGGTTACTAGCAGTGGCTGTTCTTCCAGAGGACCCCAGGTTCTAATCTCATGTGGTGTTTGACAATTGGGTACAATTTCAGTTCCCACAGTTCTGATGCCTTCTTCTGGGGTCCTCAGGCACTGCATGCATGTGGTCCACAGACATACATGCAGGCAAAGCACCCATCCACACAAAATAATAAAGAAAAGAAAACCTTTTTAAAAATTATCTATTTTATTCTCAAAATTCCCAAAATTTTTGGGAAAAAAAATCCCAGCTGCCCAGTAGTGAGTTCATGATGAATAGCAAGCGGACTCAGTGCTAATATTCCAAAAGGTTGGACTGGGCCCTCTTTTAAAGTGACCAATAATCATTCTCAGACAGGATTTCTCAACTTTGGCATCATTGACATCTTTTTTTTTTTTAAAGATTTATTTATTTATTTATTTAATGTATGTGAGTACACTGTTGCTGTCTTCAGACACACCAGAAGAGGGCATCAGACCTTGTTACAGATGGTTGTGAGCTACCATGTGGTTGCTGGGAATTGAACTCAGAACCTCTGGAAGAGCAGTCGGTGCTCCTAACCACTGAGCCATCTGTCCAGCCCCATCATTGACATCTTTTTTTTTAAATTTTTTTTTTTTTTTTTTCGAGACAGGGTTTCTCTGTGTAGTCCTGGCTGTCCTGGAACTCACTCTATAGACCAGGCTGGCCTCGAACTCAGAAATCCACCTACCTCTGCCTCCCAAGTGCTGGGATTAAAGGCGTGAGCCACCACTGCCCGGCCCTTAAATTTTTTTATTGGATGTTTTATTTACATTTCATATGTTGTCCCCTTACCCCATCCCCCACCCACCCAGGAACCCCCTATCCCCTCACCCCTCCTCCTTCTTCTCTGTGGATGTAACCTCTATCTACCCCACCCCACTCCCACCTCCCCACCCTCAAAATTCCCACCCCCTGGGGCGTCCAACCTTCATGAGGTCAAGGTTCTCTTCTTCCACCTGTGCCCAGCAGGGCCCTCCACTCTTACATATTCAGCTGAAGCCCTGGATCCCTCCCTAAGTGCTCCCAGGCTGGTGGTTTAGACCCTGGGAGCTGTGGTTGGTTGGTATTGTTGCTCTCCTCATGGGGCCGCAAATCCTTTCAGCTCCTTCAGTCCTCACTCTAACTCCTCCATTGGGAACCCCATGATCAGTTCAATGGCTACTTGTGAGCATCTGCCTCTGAATATGTCAGACTCTTGAAGACCTCTGAGGAGACATCCATATCAGGCTCTTATCACATCATTGACATCTTAGTTAGATAATTCTTTGTCCTGGGTAGGGCTGGGCTGTGTGTGATAGAATGCTGAACAGCACTCTGGTTCCTGGCTGCTAGATACTCATTTTTTCAGTTGTGGCAACAACAACAAAATGTTTTTAGACATTGCCCGATGTTCTTTAAGGAGCAGAATTGCTGTCAGTTGAAAGCCATTTTTTTTAAAATGGTAAGCTTACTCTTGAAATTTTACTTTTATTGTAATTCATGGCTGAATCCAAACTAGTCTTTAATTACAATTATCTAGTTTTAGTAATAAGTATTACTATTTGACTATTAATAAGAGAATCTATTGTTCATTCTAAGACTTCCAAACCTGACTAATCCTCAAAACTATCTAGGGATGTTTTTAAAAATATAAATTTCCAACTACTGTCTCAAAAGGAGTAGTTCAGAAGTCTTTCTGCTGTGTCCTTGGAGTGAACATTTTTGGTAGTTCCTCATACAGTCCTGAGCATCTTGTTTACCTTTGTTTAGAGGTTTCTTTTCTTGAACACACACAGTAGCTGAGCATTAGTAGAGGGTTGTCAGATAGCATGGTGCTTTCTAGGCCACTGCAGGTTTTGTGGTTTAGTTTAAATGAGATAAGCTAGTAGATATTTGCATACTTTTTATTTTAAATAAGGTTTTAGAATAATTTTAAATTTACAGAAAATGTGCAAAGATGGTACCAAGAATTTCTGTATACCCTTTACCCAAGTCTCCAAATGGTAACATAGCCAATGCAAATTTGTCAAAACCAAGAAATTCACCTTGGTAAAATGTTAACTCATACGTTTTCATTTCACCAGAGTTTTTACTGTGCAAGTTTCAGTTCCAGAATCCAGTTCCAGATCTCACATTAGCTTTAGTTGCTGTGTTTCCATCATCTCCCCAACTCTGTCACAGTTGTCAACCTTCTCTTGATTTTCATAATCCGAAACTTTGAAACACTTCCAGTTAGTTTGAAAAATAGCGTTCTGTTGGGGATTGTCGGCTGTTTTTTCAGGTTAGACAGGGTTGTAGGTCTTGTAGGAGAGGCAAAGTACCCCCCTCTTTACATCACAGCCTCAGCTTGGCATGAGATAGTATCTGCTGTGTTTATTTGTCTTGTGGAGGGGGGCACATTTGTGCTACAGAGTGAATGTAGAAGCCAGAGGATAACTTGTGGGAACTGAATATGTTCTACCATGTGCTTTCCAGGAATCAAACTCAGGTTGTCAGGAGACTTTTACTCTCATGCTTCCATCAGTCTAGAGATTTATATTTTGTTTAGTAACTTTAACTTTTTTCAGCTTTATTGATGTATAATTACCAGATATTACATTTTAAAGTATATAATGTAGTGGTCTGACATATGTATATATGTCATATATTATAAATGATTACCACGAACTGTTAAGTTGTATAATTATCTTCAGATTTTTGTGTAAAATCTTTTATTGCATGTATGCATGTATATGGATACATTGCCATAGTACAACTATAGAGGTCAGAGGCAACTCTGTGAAGTCAGTTTTCCATTTCCACCTTTACTAGGTTCTGGATACTGAACTCAGGTTTCCAGGCTTGTGCAGCAAACCTTACCCACTGAACCATCGTGATGGCCTTTTTGTGGGAAGAACCTTTAAAGTGTCATCATAGCAATTTTCCAGTATACAATATGGTATTACTAGCTATAGTCACTACTGCTATACATTAAATCTTAAGAACTTATCTTTATGTGTGTGTCAGGGAGTGGTTGTGCTGGGGATTGAACTGTAGGACATAGCTCAAGCTATATGTGCAACCCCAACTTCCTAATCATATAACTAAGTTTATGTGGTGTAACCAGCATCTTGCAGTTTTTCTTGCCTCTTGGCCCTGGGATTCTGCCATGTTTTCTTATGTGGATTCAAATTTTTAAGACTCCACATATAACTGAAATTATACAGTGTTTTTTTTTTTTATCTATTTTACTTACATTGCCCTGTGGTTCACCCATGTCACTGCAGATGGCAAGATGTTTGTTTGTTTGTTTGTTTGTTTGTTTGGTTGGTTGGTTGGTTGGCTGATTGGTTGGTTGGTTGGTTGGTTGGTTGGTTGGTTGGTTGGTTGGTTTTTTCGAGACAGCATTTCTCTGTGTAGCCCTGGCTGTCCTAGAACTCACTCTGTAGACCAGGCTGGCCTTGAACTCAGAAATCTGCCTGTCTCTGCTTCCCAGGTGCTGAGATAAAAGGCGTGTGCCACTACTTCCTGGCGGCAAGATTTTTTTAATGGTAAAATAGATGTGTGTGTGTGTGTGTGTGTGTGTGTGTTTTGTGTGTGACATTTTTCTAAGACAAGGTCTTACTGTGTAACTTCAGATGACCTGAAACTCACAGATATCTGCCTGTCTCTGTTCTCCAAGTGCTAGGATTAAAGGCCACTAAGAGTGAATCATACTGTACTTTTTTATCCACTCAAATATATACCTAGAAGTTGGATTTCTGGATTATATGGTAGTTCTATTTTCAAATTTTTGAAGTATTTTCAGAATGACTATAACAATTTACATTCCCACTAGCAGTACACAAGAGTTCTCCTTGCTCCACATCCTTAGCAACATATTTCTCTTTGTGATAATAGCCCACCTAACATGTATGAGAAGTTGATATCTCATTGTAGGTTTGATTTGCATTTTCTTGATGATTAGCAACATTTGTTACTTTTCCATGTGTTGTTTATTGATAGTTAAAAAGAAGTGCTTTACATTTCAATTACCTTTTCAGTTCCATTAGGTTTGTGTTCTCATATTTATTATTTCCTTAATTTCAGTAACATCAGGTGTGATGGTCTGTATACACTTGCCCCAGGGAGTGGCACTGTTAGAAGGTGTGGCCCTGTTGGAGTAGGTGTGTGACTGTAGGTATGGGCTTAAGACCGTCATCGTAACTGCCTGGAAGTGGGTCTTCCACTAGCATCCTTCAGATGAGATGTAGAACTCTCAGCTCTGCCTGTGCCATGTCTGCCTGGATGCTGCCATGCTCTTACCTTGATGATAATGGACTGACCCTCTGAACCTGTAAGCCAGCCCCAATTAAATGTTGTCCTTATAAGAGTTGCCTTGGTCATGGTGTCTGTTCACAGCAGTAATACCCTAAGACACCCCCAAGTGTCATAATTGTTTTAATTTTGTTACATTAGAAAAATGGCCCATAGCGAGTGGTACTGTTAGGAAGTTTGGCTTTGTTGGAGGAAGTGTGTCACTGTGGAGGTGGGCTTTAGAGGTCTCCACCTATGCTCAGGCTCCACTCATTGCAGATGAGAACTTCCTCCTAGCTGCTTGAGGATGCCAGTCTTTCCTGGTTGCCTTCAAATCAAAATGCAAAACCCTTAGCTCCTTCTCCAGCACCATGTCTGCCTGCATGCTGCCTACTATGATGATAATGGACTAAACCTCTGAACCTGTAAGCCAGCCACAATTAAATGTTGTCCTTATAACAGTTACCTTGGTCATGGTGTCTGTTCACAGCAGTAAAACCTTAACTAAGACATTAAGTATGATTTATTCTTTCTTTAGTTTCTTAAAGTTTGAGTATAAGTTACCGATATTAGTATGTTTTGACATTGAAAACTTACAGTTAACACATGCCTGTGTGAAGTGTATATGCATACATATTCTAATGAAACACTGAACAGCCTCCCTCACTTAGGTACAATGTACATAACGTTTGGGGGCCATGGCAACACCACAATTTATAAGAATCTCAGAAATGTGAAAAATAAGGCACAACTGAGACAGCAGAAAGGATGCTTGCTTATATGTAAGAAATAAAACAAGAAGGCTGAGCCTCATTCAGCTGGCAACATGCACAGCAAGCGGATCTGAGAACAGCTGCCAAAGCACAACAGCCAGTGATGGGTAGAGGAGTTGTATACACTTAACGGACTTGGAGGCGCTTTCAGAAGAACTTTAACAAGTAGGCAAATGAGGAGCTACTGTATATGTATTTAATATTGATTTTCTTCCTATAAGTATGACTTTAGCTGTATCCTGAAAATTTCAACACATTTTGTTTTCATATTCGTTCAGTTCAAGATTTGGTAAAATACAGTCCATAGCATGCTTTAGAAAAGTTTTATGGGAGTATGGCCATGCATTCTTTGGTCTATTTTTGCTGCTTTTGTGCTACAACCAAAGAGTTCTTTAGTGGTAGGCAATGTATAGTCCACAAAGCCTAAAATACTTTTTATCTGATCCTTTATAGAGAAAATAACTTGATATTTAATTTAGTGGAAAGTAATTTTGAAGCCAGTGTATTGGCACATGCTTGAGACAAAAGAGGATCATGAGTTTCAGACCAGTGTGGGTTTTATGTGAGTTCAAGACCAGATTGGGTTACTTATTTGAATGATGTCTCAAAAAAGAAGGAGGAGGAGGGGGAGAGAGGGAGGGAAAGGAGAAGGGAGAAGGAAGAAGAAGAGGAGGAGGAGGAGAAACAATAACAATTGGGGGCTGAAGAGATGGTTCAGTCATTAGGATCACTTGTGGAGGCTGAAGAGTCATTATAGGATCACTTGTGG
>NW_021604706.1:2219972-2234862 GCF_004785775.1 Grammomys surdaster
TAGGATCACTTGTGGAGGCTGAAGAGTCATTATAGGATCACTTGTGGAGGCTGAAGAGTCGTTAGGATCACTTGGTACTCTATCAGAGAACCCGAGTTCAATTTCCAGTACCCATGTTGGGCCACTTGGAAGTGCCTACAAGTCCAGCTCCAGGGTACCCTCTGCTGATCTCCATGGGCACATGCACTCAAGTACATATAGCCCAACAAAGACAAACATACTGTTTTCTACAGTAAGTTAAATCTGTTTTATGACACAGGCTATGGTCTATTTTGTTTAGATTTTATGCTCATTTGATGATAATGTAAATTCTGTTTGCTTGGTTGGATGTTATAAAGATAACTACTTTGTCAACTTAGTTGATAATAATATGTAAGTCATCTCTCTCATTTCTGCCTACTTATTTCATACATTAATGACAGAAATGTTGAAGTCTACATGTGTCATGAGGATTTGTGACATTTCTCTTTTCTAATCTTTGAGGCTTAACTGTATATTTTGAAAATCTGTTAATTGCATATGCATTTAGGATTGTTATATCTTGGAGAATCTTTATTATATAATAGTACCCTTTATCTCTGATTAACTTCTTTGCTCTAAAATCTATTTTATCTGAAATTAATAAAGTTACTTATTTATTATATATACAATATATTCCATACATATATATTTAAGGTAAAAGGTTTTTTTAGAGCATATAGTTGTTTTCTGCTTTTCAGTCCAGTCTAACGGTCTTTAACTGTTATCTTTAGAAGATTCATATCAAAGTAGATTATTGATAAAGTTGGATCAAAGTCTATCATCTTGCTAGTTTTTTTCTGTTACATTTTTGTTACCTATATAAATGTAATTGAGCAGTTTTATGATTTCACTTATCTTCTATTGACTTGTTGATTGTACATGTTTTTCTAAAATTTCGTTTCACAGAAGTAAATTACAATTTAGATAATTTGCATCCAACTTCACTCATAGTTTAAGAACCTGCAAGCATATTTTTAGATCTCCTTTCCCATCTTCTATCCTTTATCATCTCTTTTATGTTTATTATGATACATTGTAATAACAATTGTTAATGTTATCGCTTTGACTTCTCATGAATTTTTAGAGAAATATAAAATAGGAAAAATGGAGATAATATCTACCTGGAGGTTTTAGAACAGAGGAATGGCATGATCCTTTTCAAATGCAATTATTATTACTCTGATTGTCGTAGCGGGCAAGCAGAGAGACCACATAGGCTACTGCTCTGATCTAATTAATGCAGGATTGTTCACCACAGCCAAAAAGCCTAGATTTAAACCTATTGCAGAGTATTTGAATATGAAGTTTACATTGAAACACTAAAACATGACGAGTATCCTTGTTGACTTCATACTTTGAAATAATCACAGAAATTTTAGTAAGCATCATTAATAAACAGAGCTAATTAAGGAATATACTGTCAATATCATAGTTTTCTTAAATTTAGGATTATCCTAGTGTAAAATGATATACTTGCATACCTGTTTTGATGGTATTACTGTCTTAGAAATTTATTAAGCTACTTACTAGAAGTTCACCATATTCTAGTAAAGAATGTCAACCAATATACCCACTTGGTTAGTTCTCTCTGAATTCTAAATTATATTCTCTTTGTAGAAAACAGTAACTGTCTAACTGTTAGCAATAAATGTCTAACTTAAAAGGGAGAGGAACTAGGGACACATGTTAGTGGTAGAAGGCTTGCTTTCAACCCCAGGACTCTGGGTTCAATCTCCAACACCAAAAAAGAAAAAAAGAAAAGGAAGGAAGATGAAGAAAGAAAGGGAAAAAAAGAAAAAGAAGAAATCTTCTATACATTTTTAAACATACTATTTTTACTAAAAATAGAATTTGGGGCTGGACAGATGTCTCAGAGGTTAGTGGTATTCATTGTTCTTGCAAAGGACTGGAATTTGGGTCCCAGCACCCACACAATGCTCACAATTATCCATAACTCCAGTTCCAGAGGATCTGGCTCCCTCACCTCACGTACATGCAAGCAAAAGACTCATTAAAATATCTTTAAAATATAAAATTTAATGAGCCCATGGTGTTTCATCCCCCAGTTTCATCAACTTTTTGTCAGAGTTCAGGTATGGTGACTTGTGCTTGTAATCCCAGCTCTTGGAAGATGAGACAGGAAGATTGCCACAAAGTTCAGGGTAACCCGAGTTCCACAGTAAGTTCCAGTCTAGCCTGAGTTATAGACTTAACACTGTCTCAAAAACAACAACAAACTTTTAACCTCCTATTTCACTAAAATGTTCTAATCCAATGTTATTTTGTCTTGACTTTTCATTCCCCACATTTATGTATCTCAAATAAAGCAAAATTTAAAACATGCTTTCTTGAGTAACCACACTGCATTTTAACATCTAACAGTTAATGGCAGTTCCTTAAAGATCCTTTCATACTCATATGCAAATTATCTTCATTGTCAAATTCTTTATGTCCTTTTACAGCTAATTTCATCCAGGTCTAAAAGTGGGTCCACTTGTTGTAATGTGTTGTTTTATATCTTGTATGTCTTAATTTTAAAAACCAAACATTTTTCCCTCTTTATGTTTCATGCCTTTGTAAATGAAGTCTGGTCTCTTGTTCCGTAGTGTTTATGGAATTAAATTGTTCTACTATGTTTCTTGTAAAAGTTAAATCAAAACCTTGTTTACACTTAGGTTTTTTTTTAACAAGAATACTTTCATAGGTGCCAGTACCTCTTGTTGCTTTAAATGCAAATACCCACAGTGTTTGATTAGGATTTTTATCATCTAAAAGTCATCAGTAGATTCAGCTGGCAATGACCTTTTCAATGTGCATGAAATGAATAGGTGTCAAGACCATAGGGGTTTTGCCTGAACCAATTATTTTAATAGGAGTTGCAAAATGATCACTTTCTGGTTATTATCACCACCTCTGCATTTAGCAGATGTTAAGAGAATACCTTGTACACCTGCACTGTTTGATTGACTTGAAATATGCTCATACCAGAAAAACAAGTAAGCATCAATTTTCAGAGTACTGAATTGGTACCCTAGCAACCCTCAGTAATGTCCAGTGAGTTTTATTCCATTTTTTGTCTAAATACCATCATGAACTCAAGGACTTTTATATAGTCAGTGTATTTTAATAAGCTGTCATTATTCCTTCTGATTTCACCATGTCTCATATCCTTTTAATACACTCTATTGCTCTTGGATAATTTCAGTGCTTTCAACTCAGTAAGATATTTCAGCCAGGTTTGATGTTAGAGACAGAGGCAGATGATCTCTGTTAGTTTGATATCACCCTGATCAAACAACCAAGTTCGGGCCAGCCACTGCTAAATAGTAGGGTTTTTTTTTTGTTTTCAAAAAGAAAAACAACAACATCAATAATAACAAAAACGTAGACAATAATGTAACAAAGTACTGTATCTACCACCATGGTTTTACAGTTTCCAAATGTGTTCACAAATTTTCTATTGCTATAAAAATAACTGAAGCAATCAACTTAATAAAAAGGAAGGTTTTATTTTGACTTGGAATTTTTGGAGCTTTCCGTCTATGACTGATTGGCCTTGTTCCTTTGGGCTTTCTGTAGCGAACACATCAGGATAAAGCCCATTTGCCCTGTGCCTGAAACAAAAGGAAGAAGAGATGGGACCCTACAATGCTCTTTGTGAATAGCCCCCAAAGATATAAAAGATCTCCCACTATGCATCTTCTCTTAAATGTTTCTACTACTTTCCAATACTAGTTTCCAGTACTTTGAGCTGGGTACTAAGCTTTTAGCACATGGACTAAAATCCAAACTATTACACCAGCTCATAGACAGTATATGACTTAGTAAAATTTTTTCTTTTATAATACTTTTCTTCTGAAAGTTTTGGTTTTTTACCATATTGTTTTAACAATAAGAGTAACTTTTACTACCAGAGTAAGATTAATGAAACTTTAAAATTCTCTTCTATCCTTTTGTACTTAGGACATATTCCTCTGAGGGTATACACAAAACACTGTCCTCTAAGCTTGCTTAGACTAGGTCTCTGTATGGCCATATCACTAACTCGATAGCTTCATTTATTTTGGTTTGCTTTTAAGTTTTAGAACTGCTTTTTTCCACATTTACTTTTGGCATTGAGATGCTGACATGCTTTCCATTGTCAAGTTATAGAAAATGATACATTGAGAGACTTTTCACCTATATACATACTATTATAATTAGATCCCCTCTTTCTTTCAATAGGTAAACATTTGGGAGCGGGACTTTTGATATTTACCTTTTTTCATTTTTCTGAACAGGCTTGTGGCTTAGAATAAGTTGTCTAGCATAAGAACTTTTTCCTAAAAGTCTACCTTTAGAATTATTGCCCCTTGCAAGGTTTCATTCGGTACCCACTTCTTTTTTTTTTTAAGATTTATTTATTTCATTTATATGAATACACTGTTGCTATCTCCAGACACACCAGAAGAGGGCATCGGATCCCATTACAGATGGTTGTGAGCCACCATATGGTTGCTGGGAATTGAACTCAGGACCTCTGGAAGAGCAAGCAGCCAGTGTTCTTAACCACTGAGCCATCTCTCCAGCCCCAATACCCTCTTCTTATCACTCACATTTTTCACAGAAACTTTTTGCCAAGAATGAGAAAATGTAAGCAGTTACCTTTTCTTTTACTCAGTACCAATTGTAATCTACAGATACTGTGATGCTGGGAGCTCATAGTTCAGCTTGTTCTCTAGGTCTGAGGGTACAGTTGAGCACTGTATTGCTTGACTTTCCTGTATGTTTACTATAACAAATTACAACCCTCCAGTTATTTTAGCCCCAAATTTAATGATATCTTTCTCATTATTGTGCTTTGTTCAGGACACACAACTGCATTAAAGCCAGCATTTCATATTGGCTCACTTTAGTATTTCATACTTAGTACTCTATTCTGTATCATTTTATGTTTGTTTAATCAGTTTATATTTGTTTTCAAGATACATTTGTAAACCCCTGGAAGTCAGAATTTCTCCACCATCATAGGAGATAAAAGGCTGATCTGTTAGGAATATGGTGATCACTGAATAAACATTAATTGAATTAAAGTGTACATTTTCTTGGTCTAATTGGCCTTAGCCTTGCTTGCCAAAAAATCTTTGTTACAGTCCAGGTCTACCAAAGGTTAAATCATGAATCTCTACCCCAAAATATAAGTCATAGGGGTATTCACATTAATGGAAAGGAAAGGAGGGACAAATCTTTCTATTCAGAGGATTAAAAAGAAAAGCTCAGTCTTCGCCTTTAGAATGTAGCTTTAAGACACAGTTGGGAAAGTTTTTCAAGGAGACATTGCTTTGGTGCCTGGCCTCAGTTCCCCTTTGGTTTAGTTCCATAGTTGATGGCCTAGAGCTTGGCTGGTAAGTAGGGGAACTAGAAGGAAGTTCTTTGTACTGCTAAATGAGTGGAAATTCTTTGGTATTGTATGTTTTGTTTTAAAAAGAAGAATAAAAACCAGAGAAACCAGACAATTTCCAACAGCTAAAAATGTGACACTAAGGGGGTTAGAGAGACGACTCAATGGTTAAGAATGCTTATTGCTCGTGCAGAGGACTGACTGGAATTTGGGTACCAGTAACGAAATCTAGCAGCTCAGAACCAACTATCTATAACTCCAGCTGCAGGGAATTCAATGACATCTTCTGGTCTCTACAAGTCACCTGCCTTCTACATGCTCATACCCCACACACACATACTTTAAAAAAATGTGACACTAGTCCTATTAATAGTAGTGGAGCTGCTCATCATAGGATTGATTTATGGTAGGGATAGGGAAACGCTGAAATCATGTGCTCTTCTATTTACGTCCTCCTTCCCCACCTGATAAAGCTACTGCGTATTTCTTAAGAAGAATCCACAAATGAATGCCGGGTGTAGTGCATACCTGTAATTGCAGTACTCAGGAGACAGAGGCAGGAAAATGAGGAAAAGTTCAAGGACAAGCTACCCAGGGCTATATAGTGAGACTGTGTCAAAAATCTAAAATAAAAGAAATACAAGCTGGGCAGTGGTGGTACACGCCTTTAATCCCAGTACTTGGGAGGCAGAGACAGGTGGATTTCTGAGTTCGAGGCCAGTCTGGTCTACAGAGTGAGTTCCAGGACAGCCAGGGCTACACAGAGAAAACCTGTCTCGAAAAACAAAACAAACAAACAAAAAACAAAAGAAAAGAAATACAAGGATTACTTTTACAATATATTTATATTTGTGCTATGAAAACACTTCTTGGGGTTCCTTTCAGGTCCTGTGATTGCCTTGGAATTTAATGGAGATGGCGCTGTACAAGAATGTCACCTTATTGTAAATGGGATATTCAACGGGTTAAAGGTATAAAATCTTAGTATATTCCAATCCAGCTTTCTATTTTATCTCCTTTCCCTTATAATCAAATAGTACTTGTAGTTATGGTATATCCCTTAACACATATCCCTCACAACCATCCAGCTCCAGAGGATCCAACACTCTCTTTGACCTCTGAGGAAACCAGTCATATGTATGGTACACATACTACATACATTCAGGCAAAACATTCATACACATACAAACTAACTCTAAAAACTTAAAAAGAAAATGCAAGCCTGTGATTTTGTTCTGTGAAGAGGTGGCCTTTGACATCTAAGGGCTACAAAACTAATTTCTTGTTTATTTTGTATTTTGAATAGATGTTTGTATCAGAAAAGAAGGAAACCGCATCTGGAGATGTTGACAGCTTCTATAACTTTGCTGAGATCCAGATGGGGATTTGAAGCAGATTGTGGTATTAAGCACCTTCCAACCTTTATATATAGACAGTTTGATAATATATTTATGTATGTTAGTCACTTAACAATTAGTAATTTTTACTAATGCTAAAATTGCTAAAGGCCATTTTTAAATAACTCTTTGAATACCATATTATTTACTTGAGGATCTAAAATAGCTCATTTAATTCAGTAGTTTTAATCATTTTATAAACCATTTAACCTGCTTCAATAAGCTTGCAGTTTTATTTCTTTTCATACAATAGTCTTATTAGGAAATATTCATGATTTTATTCCTAATTAAAAGTTCTTCCATATCTCTCATAATTTAAACTTTCCAACTTTCCTTAGTGCTCCATGATAATTCATTTAAGAGTATATTTTGTTTCTTATTTTCTCTTTTAATTTAGAGGAATTTGTTACTAGTTGAAATTAAATAAACCTATATACTTTTTTTTAAAAAGTACAAAGCCAGTTAAATAATCATTTGCTTCTTGCATTGTCTGACTAATGAGATTTTGTACATGGAGTTGACATACTATTTTGTAAATTGGAAGATTTTTTTTTAAAATGGGTATTTGAAAGCTGAGTGTGGTCATGGCATCTGTAGTCCCAGGCTACTTGGGATGCCTACGTGGAAGAATCACTTGAGCTCAGGAGTTCAAGACCAGCCTTGGCATGTAAGGCTCTATTTCAGTAGAAAGAAAAAAAAGGGCTGGAGAGATGGCTCAGTGGTTAAGAGCACTGACTGCTCTTCCAGAGGTCCTGAATTCAAATCCCAGCAACCACATGGTGGCTCACAACCATCTGTAATGAGATCTGATGCCCTCTTCTGGTGTGTCTGAAGACAGCTACAGTGTATTCATATATAATAAATAAATAAATCTTTAAAAAAAAAACCTAAGATAACCAGCTTTGCAAATACTTCTAACTGATCCTGGCATTGCTGTTTTAAGGACTACTTCCAAAGTAGTATGGCTGATTTTTAAGTTAGTATAATTGCCAGATGATTCTTCTGCTTTCTAATAAGAAGTACAACATAAAACTGTAGAACAGCAATCACCGGCAGATTTGACAGAGGTGATCACTGTCTGATAGCTGTTGTGACTAGCAAGAGACCTAGAGCAAAACTTACTGACTTTTAGGTAAGGAACACTTAGGTATGATGGTAATCTAGACAGATTATTAAAAATCTCCATCCATTTTTTTTTACTCATGTCAATTAATGTTAAAGTATGATAAAAGTTTTGCTTACTTGAAATCATTATTTCTCAAATCTGTTTAATAATAGTAACTTCCCAGGAGGAGGCATAGGAATTGTTCAGAAATCCACATTGATGGATCTAGTCTAAAGAGACCCAGATTCAGTTTTCAAGGGAAACTGAATGAGGATGTGTTATCATCTAAACTAATCTGTTCTGAATGTGTTAATAGCTTGATTTTTTTTTATCGTGTTTGGCAGGGAACAGGAACAGCTTTCATAGGCTCATTTAAAGGAATCTGAATGACACTATTTCATGAAATTGAAAATGGCCACTTGTAAAAATTCCTTTCATGGTTGTTACTAAAAGTATATTTTCATGTGTAAAGTAGTTTTGGATAATTTCAGGCCAACTTAGAATTACCATGTTGAATTGTGAATGTGTACAAATAATGGTTTTTACTTTGAATTAATAATATTGAATACCTACACTGTGCCTAGCCTTGTGCTGACCATCAGCATTTAACATTTCTTTTATGATAAGAGCATCATGTTCTACAAAGTCAATATGATCTCATAAGGTGCAAATAAAAACTGCTGGCAGGTATAACAGTTTCTACCATAATTTACAAATGGTCTTTGCAAATAACCGTCAGAGGCATTAACATGTTCTTAGCTAAGCTAAATTAAATGCATTCTTTTCTGCTCTGATTAAAGTACTAATTGTCTTTATCCACATTTGAAATAATCTCAATACTTGTTTTTTAAGAACTAAAATGCAATATTATACAATGCTGTACATTGAGTTTTTATCTTATCAATAATGGTGTGTAAAAACTCAGGAATATTGGTAAAGGAGACATTCATTTTAAGGTTTTCCCACCAAATTTAGTATGTTAACCAAAGCTTGAAATTTTATATCCATTTAAATTCTTTTTTATGATTTATTTATTTTATGAATATGAGTACACTATTGCTCTCTTCAGATACACCAGAAGAGGGCATTGGATCCCATTACAGATGGTTGTTAGCCACCATGTGGTTGCTGGGATTTGAACTCAGGACCTCTGGAAGAACAGTCGGTGCTCTTAACCACTGAGCCATTTCTCCAGCCCTTTATATCCATTTAGATAAGAACTTTTTACAAGTACTTTTATGTTGTTTCTGCAAGTCTAAACTTTGATAGTAATCATGATATACTAACTACATTTTATTTCTGAATAGTTTTTAAATTCATGAAAAATTAATAGCCATGAAAAGTGATTTTTATTGTTATATTTGTTTAAACATATTAGTTTACTTCTCTTGCATTAATAGTACTACTATATTTTGGATCTGTATATTTATGTGTAGCTTTTATATGTAAATTTATCTAGTGTTTATAAAATGTGCTTTGAAATAAATGTTAAAATTAAAATGGTTTAATGCTAAGTTTTTCAAGAGTACTCTGTATTTTCTCATATATGTACCAAAATTTGATAAAATTTTTATTTTCTTTTGGGTGTTTTGTTATATAATTTTTTAAGTTTTTTTAAAAAATAAAGTGGTCTAATCTCTGCCTCATACTAATGAGAAATGAACTGTATACTGAGTGTATATATATTTGATGTATATATGTGCATGTGTATATACATATACACAAGGTACTCTGAAGAAATGAAAAGGAAGAAACATATTTTGATATAAAGAATTTCTATCATGTTTTCTTTGCTAAAATAAGTCACATTTTGTTATGGCTGAATATTTGCTAAGATTAGGCATCTTTCCTTCCATATTTTAAAAATGCTGTGTGTAGCATATACAAATGTAATTCCAATACTCAGGAATTCAAGGCCAGTCTAGGTTATATATTGAATTCCAGGCCACTCTAGGCTTATTATAGCCCAGAGCCTGTCTTAAAAAATAAAGAAGTATGATAAATTTTCATTCAGGTTTATAAGAGTAGATGGTATTTTTATTGTCAAATTTGCCAGTCTTTGTCCTCCTTTCCTAGCTCATAAAACAAATACTGAAATTGCAAATTGGTTAGTTTGTAAAAATATAACATTGTTTATTTCTACTTATAAAGGTTCAACAAACACATTAAGAACATTTGGAGCATTGAGAACAAGCAGAAATGATAATACAATAATAAAACTACTTCCTGTTGGATAATTCTTTATGTCTATACTTTGTTTTTCTTATAAAAGATATATTTAAGTTTTCTATATAAACGGGAAAGTGATTTTGATGCACATTAAAATTTAAGATGCTCATTTCCTACTGTTAGTTCTCCAAGTCGAGGTGCCTTCAAACCCATTCTAGAAAAATTCTATCTTTTGAAGGCATCTCCTTACAGTAAATGTCAATTAGCATGGAGCCCCTCAACTAGCTATGCAGAATAATGGACACTGGAGTGCTCAGCCCTAAATGGGACATCTATATCACACTCTTCCCTCCCAAGCTAGGGATCTTCTTGGAAGAAGAGGTTGGAAAGATCCAGGCATTGTGGATAACATCAAGGGAACTATTTTCCAGATCCAAACAGGCAGTTGCACATATGAACTTACAGTAACTGTGACAGCATGAACAAGTCTTGTGCGACAAACAAGAGCCCTACAAAAATCCCAGTATGTAGCAGGGAAGGTGGGCACAAAATCCCACCACAAGCTAAGAAGCTATTGGTGTTTGATAGTTGCTGGGAGAGTGAGAATCAGGTTTCTTGAATGAAATGATCCTGGTAGGTTGACCATAGGCACCGCCACAACTAGCTAGAAAGACAAACTGGATTTGATGAAAGGGAAAAAACTCACAAAATTATATGAGAAGGAATGGGAGGATCGAGAGGGTAGCTATGGGAGGAATTAGGGAGAAAGAGTAAATATGTTCAAAACATGTCACATGAAATTCCCAAAGAATAAATTTGTTTGCAAAATAAATGCAGGAAGCATACCCATTGGGATTGGATCTTGTGGTTTGATTTCTGCATTGTGTCATAAATACTGTACTACTTCAAAACCAGCACATAATCCTTAAAACATATACTTTTTTAAAAGTTTAACACTAAAAACAGCAGCCTTCACAAGACTTGTAGACATGTAGTAGTGTAGCTTCAATCAGAAGAGTCTCTCAAAAGTCTGTGTGCTAGGTTTAGCAGGTAAAGGAACTTGCTGTATAAAACTGGTAATCTGAATTTGAACCCACATAAAGGTAGAAGTTAAGAGTTCATTACATGGGCTAGAGAAAGGGTTCATTGGTTATAAGCACTGGCTTCTCTTCCAGAGGTCCTGAGTTCAATTTCCAGCAACCAACATGGTGGCTCACAGCCATCTGTAATGGGATCTGTGCCCTCTTCTGGTGTGTCTGAAAACAGGGACTGTATACTCATATACTTCAAGTCAAGCAACTATGGTTTGCCTGCCTAGCATTTGCACAAGATCAAGCCAATTAACCCTCCAACACTGATTGCCTGCCTGATGCCTACACAAGATCAAGCCAGTCAACACTCCAACATGGATATAGATCTACCCCTAGGTATTGAAAGAGGGATGTGGTAGAATCCTGGGAGGAGTTGGGAGGGGTGTAGATATGACCTAAATATATTCATATATGAAATTACAAAAGAATATAGTCAGGCAGTGGTGGCACACACCCTTAATCCCAACTCTGGAGTCAGAGGCAGGCAGATTTCTGAGTTCAAGGCCACTCTGCTCTACAAAGTGAGCTCCAGGCCTGGAACTTGAACTCAGAAATCTGCCTGCCTCTGACTCCAGAGAGTTAGGATTAAGGGTTATATATAATATAAGATATATATATATATACACTGTTTTAAAGGAATGGTCACCAGCCCATGGTACTGCCAGGAGGTGGTGATATTAGGAGATAGAAATAGAATCTGGTGACTGCTGGCAGGCCCTTCAAAGGTATATTTGGACCAGGGCCGTCCCCTCTCTCTTTATGCTTCCCAGATACCACGAGGTGAACACCTTTGCTATATGTCCAGCTCTGTGCCATGATACCTTGCCAGAGGCCTGAAATGGACCATCTGACCACAGACTAAAAGCTTTGAAAACATGGACTGAAATAAACCTTTCCTCCTTAAAAGTTGGTTTTCCTTGGGTATTTAGAACAACTTGTGATATCTTATAGACTTACTGCAGATTTATGCTATCTTAATAGTGAAGACCTTTTGTTAAGTGAAATAATTTCCTTACTCTTGACTTGTTTTCTTTCTTGGTATGTACAGAATATTAGAGAATAGAGATGTCATTATATTTCATCCCTTTCTGTATATGATACTGGCTTTTAGTGGTAAGATGTTCAGAAACTGATTTCATACTTTCTTCGTGAAGGCTTGTTGTCATCTATAAATAGTGAACATAATTGGTAGAGCCATCAGCATTCTCACCCTGGATCTGATCCTCCTGTCACCTGCCTTTACTTCTTTGGTTTACCTGATCCACTTCTAATTAGACAGTGAAAAAATAACTTAAATTGTGTGACAACTAATTAACTGATGCTTGTTGTGTCCATTGAAAACAACAAGTAATTTATAAAGGTTAAGTATCATTGTACTGAACAAAGTAGATTCGATGTTTTTTAAAGTAGTTTAGCGGTAAAGGGCGTACACCTCACAACTAGGCAGCTAAGTAAGAAAAAAACAAGTATAAGTGACAGGTAGAACTTGAGTGCTGTTTTCTTGCAGTGTATTGCACTTCCAATTCTAAAATTCAAGTTGGTTTTATAGGCTCATTAATAGACTCTTTTATATTGTTCTTATAAACAATAAGTGATTGAAGAATAATATTAGTTAGGTGTTGGGGATGGAACCCAGGCCCTTGCATTTGCTAGGTAAGTACTCCATGCCATCCTTACATTTTCTCTCATTTGAGTCTCAGTTTTAGGGCTGTGAAGAGTCTAATGTTCCCAATTTTTGATTTTGTATAGAGAAGAAAACTGAGGGTCAGAAAGTTTGGATGGCCTGTCCAGCTCAAACCACACTCAAGTGCAATGTAGGCCTCTGCTGTCACCTTGTGGTTACTAGGGGAACAAGACTTACTCACTTGAACCTCCTATGTGAAGCCTTTCCCAACAATCACAGACAGAAAGGCCTGGTCCCTTGATGCTCCATACAAACTTCTATGAACCTGTTCTCTGTTCCTGCATCTGCATCACCTAGGAACTGGTTAGAATCAACTCACTCTAGACCTGTTGACTAAACATCTATGAAATACACACACACACATAATTCAGGTATTTATATGCATTCATACTAATATATGAGACGCTCATTCTGGATTATTTGACCTCAAGCTCTAGAATCAAAACTCAGAAATCATTATGTTCAGAGGGAATAGATTAGGGTCCAATAATGTGATCTGTGTTTAATAAATATTTTTATTAGATGATCCATCATTTATTATAGAAGTTTAGCTTCTTTTGTAATTAATTCCTCTCTTCATGTACTCTCATTGATTTGGGAATTAAAAACACTTTTTAATATTAAGCTTGTTTTTGTTTGTTTTGTGTTGAAGTAGTCACTGCCATCTCTGCCCACGAAGGCTCCTAGGGAGGAAACTTTAAGAACATCAGTGCTGTTCACTAGAAACAAGAGCATAGACATTTCTGACTTAAAATTTTATCTGATGTGTTTCTATGTTGAGGCTTAGGTGATTTGTCAATACTAGGTCAAATTTATAAGATAAAGAACAGTCAGGTACTTGCTTTGGACTTAAGGGGAAGTTAATTACTTGGTCCCCTCAGATCTGTCACCCTCTGTACCTTTTGACATCTTTCCACTTCAGATATTCAGTTATCCATAAAACATGTATGGTTGTCCAGGAAAACTCAAGTGTTTCCAGATTTGGAACCTTATTTTTTTTCCTGAATGAAAGCTTAGCTTAAGGGCTGGAGAGATGGCTCAGCGGTTAAGAGCACTGACTGCTCTTCTAGCGGTCATGAGTTCAAATCCCAGCAACCACATGGTGGCTCACAACCATCTGCAATGAGATCTGATGCCCTCATATAGGTGTCTGAAAACAGCCACAGTGTACTTACATATAATAAATAAATAAATCTTAAAAAAAGAAAGCTTAGCTTAAGTCTAAACATTAAAGGAAAACTAAAATCCAAAATTCATAATTTACTTCTATTTATTTTTTCCCATTACTCAGTAAAGATACATTTATTTCTTTATCTGAGACTGGACTTTATGTTTATGTTTAGTCAGTGGTAGCAGACCAGGACCCACAAGGCATATGATCACCCTCTTCTCATTACTATTTTAAAGACAGCATGATACAGAAAGAAAAAAAGAAAAGAGAACCATGTGTATAAACGCAGTGGTTAGCCCTGGAGTCAGATGCTTCTGACTTGAGCCAGGGCTCAGCTGTTCAAAAGGGGGAAAAGATGCTTACTATCATTTACACGTCCTTGATCAGGGGCATAGTAAATCTTCTGGTGTTAACAAGTATTTGTTGAGCAAACACATGATCAAAGGTTAGAGCAGTGCTGTCAAGAAAGGACAGCATTTGAGTCCAATATGGTATTGCTCATACTGCATCTGGTGGACAACACTACATCTAGGTGCTGTTCTGGTTTTTTTTTTTTTAATTTTAGCATTAAATACAAGGAAAACTAGAAGCCTCAGGACATGAATACATGCTCAGAATGTTACCCTCTAAAACTTTTTCCACGAGTACAAGTCTTTTAAATTGTGAGGAAAAACATACATGAGATTCACTCTCATCACATTTGAAGTGTACCACACTGCGCATGCACTTTTATAGATAAACTGTTTATAGGGAAATACCTAAAGAGGTACATCCTGTGTTAACTGAAGGGGCAGAAATCATTTAAGTGTAGTTACGTTTGTGGGGTTTTTTTTGTTGTTGTTGTTAGTGTCTTTTTCTTTTCTTTTTTTTTT
>NW_021604706.1:2234962-2323405 GCF_004785775.1 Grammomys surdaster
ACAGTGTAGCCCTGGCTGTCCTGGAACTCACTCTGTAGACCAGGCTGGCCTCGAACTCAGAAATCCGCCTGCCTCTGCCTCTGCCTCCCAAGTGCTGGGAGTAAAGGCATGCGCCACCACCGCCCGGCTGCTTTTTCTGTTTGTTTGTTTTGTTTTGTTTTGGTTTGGTTTTTGGGTTTTTTTTTGTTTTGTTTTTGTTTTTTTTTTTTTGGTTTTTTGAGACAGGATTTCTCTGTGTAGCCCTGGCTGTCCTGGAACTCACTCTGTAGACCAGGCTGGCCTGGAACTCAGAAATCTGCCCACCTCTGTCTCTCAAGTGCTGGGATTAAAGGCGTGTGTCACCACTGCCCGGCTGGTTTGTGTTTTAAAATGCATCTAAGGTATAGAAACTACTTTGACACTGGGCTCAATGTTAAGCACCTTAACAGATGAAATGTTTACAAATAAGAGAGGTTCTCTCTTTCTTTTTTTTTTTTTTTTTGGTTTTTTGAGACAGGGTTTCTCTGTATAGCCCTGGCTGTCCTGGAACTCACTCTGTAGACCAGGCTGGCCTACGAACTCAGAAATCCGCCTGCCTCTGCCTCCCAAGTGCTAGGAGTAAAGGCGTGCACCACCACCGCGGGGCTTTCTACATGTTTTTATGGTTGAGGAAATTGACGTCAGTTAACTTAACCTGCGGCAAAAACATGCTCAATAGAGTCTGGACCAAGGTCAGAGAGAGAACAGTTTAACTGCAAAGCCTCTACTTTCAAACACTATACTGTCCCCAGCAATAACAGTAACAACATGTTTAAAATTGAGTACCTGCATGATAGCTAGGCACTGTGTTAGTGCTTTGCCTATATTGTCACTTAACCTTTACATCAACTGTGTAAAGTCTGTATGATTGGTTCTATTTTTCCAGATGAAGAAATCAAAACTTAAGTCAAATATCCTTTGTCCAGGGTATCATATTTGAAATTGGGTAACGAGGATCTACTAAGATGTAAGGACAACGCCCATATTTTATACCCACACTGATAAACAATGTCTTCCGTATGGAGTGTTAGAGGGAAAAATGGAAAGAATGCTGTCTTACAACTGAGAGCCTCTAATTCTAAGCATGGCTACTTCATAGGAAGGCCTGAGCAAAAGAGTACATCTAAATACTTGAAAATGACCACTTTGGGAGTTCTACTTTCTGTGACTGTTTAGCCTACTGCCAGAGAATCTTCCCAAGCCAGTGTAACATGCCCTTAAGGCAGACAGCTTGAGGAGAAGAGAAAGACAAATCCTGAGTCACTTTTCCCCTAAAGACCAGCATTACCAGAGTAAATGTGTGTGCTGGGGTATAAAGCAATGTGTGTTTCTTTGCCACTATTCGAGAAGGAGGCATGTGCCAAAATAATTCGAGTATTTTTCAAAGTATGTATGGCCCTCCTCTTAGGAAGCCTGTACATATTGAGTTTTCAAAAACACTAAAGGGGCTGGGCAGTGGTGGCGCACGCCTGTAATCCCAGCACTTGGGAGGCAGAGGCAGGCGGATTTCTGAGTTCGAGGCCAGCCTGGTCTACAGAGTGAGTTCCAGGACAGCCAGGGCTATACAGAGAAACCCTGTCTCGAACCGTGCTCCCCCCCCCCCAAAAAAAAAACACACTAAAGAGGAGAGAGTGGATCAAAGATGGGGTGACCCAATCTCAAAAACAACCAAAGATCTCTTTGTACCAAGAAGAAATCTTGCTGTTAGGTTATAAAACCAAGACCCGAAATAGTGTGCCCACCGTACACTCTTTTATGTTCAAAATGGCTTGATAGTTAAGTTTGTGAATGTTGGTTTTACACAAAGAACCACTGCTAAGTTACCCAACCTCCTATAAATAATCCTCATTAAACTTACTCCCCATACACACACACACTCATAAACACACACACATACTCATAAACACACACACACACAAAAGTAGACAGGGATTAGTTGGGAAAAGGAAAGATTAACATGTAGGCTATGCACAAGAGAAGACAATAGTGACTCCAACAAAATCCCTTATCCGCAAGGATGGAAGTGTCATGATAACCCCATTCTTAGATGAACTACTAAAACAGGAAGCAAAGTTATGTGCAGGAAGAAAGAGTGGATGAAGGCGATGAGGGTAGAAGTTAGAAGTTTAACAGACAAAAAATGGAACCCTCAAACATAAAAAAAAATGAGAATGGGATTTGATACCTCTTACAGTCCTGATCTTTTAAACTTTGTAAATGGATTATCGAATTCAAAATAAAATTTGAATGTTAAGAAATGTTAGTAAGCAAAAGATAAAAAGAAATGGCAAGTGGAAATGCTTTTTGAAAGATAAGGGTTTTATTTTTTATTTTTGAGATGGAACTCAGGGAAGGCAAGGATTCATGCTCAGAGACAGCTGCAAGAGACGACCTTTGGCTCCAAACCAAAGACTAGCCCTGGGGCCCAGAGAGGAAGATGCTTGCTTAGTGACCAACGGAACAATGCAGTTCAGGAAGAACTAACTTGATTAATGGGTAAGAAGTGAGCCGTAAACAGCAAGGTATCCAGTCAGCTAACACAACTTTATTGTTGCTTCTTTATACCTCACAAGAATGATTCCTGTTCCTGCCCATGCTGCTATACTCCACAAGGGTGCTTTTAATCTTGTCAAAAAGTCCCTACATGTTTATCCACACCCTGTCTGTATCATGTTTCACTGTGTATCAGTCCCTTATTTTTTAATTTTTAAATAATTTTAATTTTTTTCTGTGTATGGGTGTTTTGCCTGCATGTGTATTTTCATGCTTGGTCCCTGCACAGGTCAGAAGAAGGCATTAGATCCCCTGAACTGTAGTTACAGATGGTTGTGAGCCACCATATTGACATTAGGAATTGAATCCAGGTCTTCTGGAAGAGCAACAAGTGCTCTTAACCACTGAGCCTTCTCTCCAGGTCCCTTCCCATTATTTAAAATATCTCCCTAGATTAAGTCCTTACATGGAGAACTGTCTTTTTCACCAACTACTTCAGTAGACTTGAATTTCCCAACTTTAGGACTTTGTCTAGATCCTCTAGATTTCCTTTATCCTTCTTCACTTCATCTCTCATCGTGGTAGAAGATTCAATCATGCCGACATGGGTCAGTGCTTGTCTACTTTCAACACTTTTGAGCACAGGCTGGAGGACCATGATTTCAAGGCTACTGTGGGCTATTTAATGAGACCCTACCTCAAAATAAACACATGAACAATAAAAGAGTCTATCTTAACTCCTCCCCTTTCATCTCTATGGTTTTTTTCTATATATTTTTGTGACATGGTCTCACTTTGTAGCCCTAGCAGGCCTGGGATTCGCTATGTGGATCAGGCTGGCTACACACAGAAATCAACCTACTGAGCTTAAAGGTGAGCACCACCATGCTTAGCTAATCTAGATATTATTTTGAGACAACATAATTTAATACCAAAAGTTTAGCAAGCACTCATTATTATATCTAAACTGGGAAATAACATTATTTGTATCTAACTGGTTATATAAAGCTCAATTTTTCTTTTTTTTTTAAGATTTATTTTATTTATGTGAGTACACTGTAGCTGCTTCCAGACACACCAGAACAGGGCATCCGATCCCATTACAGATGGTTGTGAACCACTATGTGGTTGCTGGGAATTGAACACAGGACCTCTGGAAGAGCAGACAGTGCTCTTAACCACTGAGCTATCTCTCCAGCCTCAATTTTTCTTTTGATAAAAGGTGATAGAAATACAAGCAGGTAAGGAGAAAATTATGAAGTATTATATTTTCTCATACACCATCAAAATGCCATATTAGGACTTCCCTGGGAGAAGGAATAACAGAAGAGATGGAATTCTTGGGAAAGTAAGGGTAGTATTTCACTTGTGGTCATGTTTTTTGTTCTAAGTCAATGCAAGATCTAGCAAAGGAGAAAATTCCTGAGGCAGGAGATTAAATCTGGAGATCCTGGCTCAGATTCTAAAGGAGGTTTTGAAAACTGGCAAAATCAATATATCCAGAAAGTCAGGGGCTAGTGAGATGGCTCAATGGTTAAGAGCACTGACTGCTCTTCCAGAGGTCATGAGTTCAAATCCCAGAAACCACATGGAGGCTCACGACCATCCTTAATGAGATCTGATGCCCTCTTATGGGGTGTCTGAAGACAGCTACAGTATCCTTACATATAATAAATAAATTAGAAACCTTTGGGCCAGGGTGGAGGGAGGAGAGTGGGGGAGGAGTAGGGGGAATGGGGGGAGTGGGGAGGAATAGGGGGAGTGGGAGGGGCGGAGCAAGCAGGGCGGAGCGAGGAGGAAGAAGGCAAGGGGGGAATATATATATATATATTTGGTATATCAAAATATATCCAATGGTAAATGGAAGATGATATTGATGAGAGGCTGAGGTGTGTGAAGGATGACTATGGCTCTTCCGTTCTTTCTGTGAGCTACATAAACCTTATGGCTTCAAGGACCCTACCAAGCATGACTGGCTGGTCATCTAATTGCATTTTCTCCAGGCCAACTTTCTACTCAATGTGTGCTTCTAACTAGTAACTAAATACCAGTCCTCCCAGCCTTCCATGGAATAAATGGAAAGTATCACTTCCGTCCTTGCATTCGCTCTGCTCTCACTGCCCGCACATCTATTTCCACTGGCAACATGCAGCTTTCTCACTTCCATTGCTCACATTTTAGGATTACCTGAGTGGGTTTGCACTTGCTAAGCAGCTCTTAACTAGCCTGGTTTGGGCAATGTTTCTTTCAGACATGTTCTCCTTTTGAATGCTTAACCTCAAAACCCAGATGGGTGCTACTGAGCCTGTAGTGACTGCATCAGCCTCCTAACTAGGGTTCTTACTTGAAAGCCCATCTCCTTGTTTCCTCTGTCATCTCCTTCACTGAGAGTAAAGGCACAGTAGAGAAGAGCAGAGCTCTGGGGCGTGTTATCTGTAGACTTGGATCAGCTTGTGACACTTCTATTTTGAAACTCTTGCTGGGCAGTGGTGGCGCATGCCTTTAATCCCAGCACTTGGGAGGCAGAGGCAGGCGGATTTCTGAGTTTGAGGTGAGCCTGGTCTACAGAGTGAGTTCCAGGACAGCCAGGGCTACACAGAGAAACCCTGTCTCGAAAAAACAAAAACAAAAACAAACAAAAAAAACTCTTAAATAATTCTGGTCCCTCGGTAGCTATTTTAAAGACCAAAACCATCAACAATGGAACAGCAACCTGGGAATGTACCTCATGGGTAGGCTACATGCTTAGTAATCCAAGTTCAATCCTCAGCAGGGAGAAGAGGGTGGAGGGAAGAAAAAGAAAACTGAACAGCAATTATATCCTATGTTCCCGCCCCCTCCCCACCCAAAGTGAACAGTGATTTTCCATAGTTCTTATGGCAGCCCATGGTGGTAACAGACAATTGCTTCAAGAAATCCATCCTCTGCTTTAGCCCTTAGGCTTCCTGGCTATATTAAATCAGAGGCAATCAATGAAAAAAAGGGGGACTTGCTTATGTTCTTTTCTGTATCAAAAGTTCCTTTTCCCACTCCCTTTGCAGATACTCAACTTCTGCCCAGCATTCAGTACAAGCCCAAGCTGTCTTTGCATCAGGAAACCACTAATCCCTGGTTTTTTTCCCACACTACTCATGTCAGAGTTGCCCCTTCACACACACATACACACAAAGTGGAGAAGCCTCAGATTTGAGAATGACACACTTCCTGCTACGTACCGCTGTGAAAAATCTCTGTCACCTAAATAATATCTTTAATTTTCTCATCTGCAAAATGAGGATTCTGGCCTGTTTGGCAGTTATTTTTAGGCAATCTACAAACTAAGGTAAAATCTTAGCCTTTGCTCTCAAAAGAGAGAAAAACATGTTTTTCTCTTTTCCTTATTTTTCCAAAGTGACACAAAGCTCTCTGTGGACCTATACTAAGACCTCTGTACACATCACCTCCAGGCTCGGGCTGCCTGAAAACTGCCTGAAGCTGGATGAACGCAAATACAGACTTGTTTGAGGAAGCTTCTTAGACACGACTACCACTAAATCAGTAACTCATTGGATAGCTCCCATGAGCCACCAGTGTGGAAGTTAACTAGGAAGGTAGGGAAAATTATTAAGCAGGGTTCAGGATGCAGCTCAAAACTGTAAGTTAGGCAACCCAGAATATCCATGGTATCTTGAAAGTCCTAAGCCGTTCTATCTTCCTGCTCTGTTATCTTAAATGTGGCTTTGCTTTCCTCTGGTGGAGTAGCTCCTACGCCTCTAAATCCTGTAACTGCATTCTAAGCAGAAAGACTAGAGGGGGTAAACAGTAAAAGCGAGTGAATGCTGTCTTTTTTCATCTAGGAAACAATAACTTTGCTAAAAGACTCACCCAGTAGACTTGTACCTCATTTGCCAGAGTTGGGTTATACGGCTATCACAACTTCAAGGGAACCAAGGAGACAATTGCACTAAGTACAATGTTGTCTTGGAAAATTGAGATTCTGACAGAAAAGATGAAAAGAATGAATAGTGGGTAAGCAAATATCACGATTTGTCACATTACTCTGACCAACTACTTAAAAAACATCAAACAGCTGGCTATCAAGCCAGTGTCCAGGTTGGAAAGCACCCCACCCTCACATGTGCATTCTCTTCCCTTTGTTTGCTCTCCGATAGCCACACTGGGTCAACAAACACTTCAGGAGGATCCTTGGTCTCTGACCCTACACCTGGCTACCTCCACCAGATAAAGCAGGTCCTTGGATCAAACATTAAGTAAGAAATACAAATAATTCATTGCTTTGCTTTTTGTGCAGTTATAGACAAGTTCTTTCCAAATTAGGGTAATTAAATAGAATGCAAAATTAGAAAAGTTTGCTACCTAGTTATATCTTTTTTAAACCCTTATCCATGGTGCTTGAGGTTACGAGGCATTGCTTTTGTGTTTGTGTGTGTGTCTGTGTGTGCGAGCGTGTGTTTTAAAGAAAGCAAAAGGTTAAAGCAATAACAAATTCCTGGAGGCAATGCCTCCCTTTATATCAAAGAATACTTGTAATTCTTTTAAAGTGTTGCTTTGGTCTCCTCTCTTGAAACTTTTGAAGTGTGTAGTTTATCTTTTTTCTATTACACTAGAGAATTTTTTAAAATAAATGAACAAAATAACGAGTCTCCCTATGGCACTGCTACACACGCACCTCTCTATCCCTTTTGTTCCCTGCCCCCACCCCACTGTGGACCCTTCCCCCTCCTACGCACCCCCCTCTTGCCAGAAAGCTTTCTTGTTTTTTTGTTTTGTTTGTTTGTTTTGTTTTTCGAGACAGGGTCTCTCTGTGTAGCCCTGGCTGTCCTGGAACTCACTCTGTAGACCAGGCTGGCCTCGAACTCAGAAATCCGCCTGCCTCTGCCAGAAAATTAAATCACAAAATTTTATAGATAATTATGCTATTTTTTCTGATCTCTGGTTCCCTTTTAGTCCCTACTGTCTCTATTTTGCTCTTCTGTGCTATTTCTCTTTCCTCTACCAATTTTAGTTTATATGTTTTGCTCCATTTAATGCATATCTGTTGTTCATTTTAAGTGATTTTTTTGGAAAAGGATCAATGTGTAATATATGAATTTTAAAAATTGTTAAAAAAATAAAAAATAAATCGTAAATATTAAGCCCGGCAGTTATGGCACACGCCTTTAATCCCAGCACCTGGGAGGCAGAGGCGGCAGATTTCTGAGTTCGAGGCCAGCCTCTTCTACAGAGTGAGTTCCAGGACAGCCAGGGCTACAGAGAGAAACCCTGTCTCGAAAAACCAAAAAAAAAAAATTGTTAAAATGAGAAGAATGCTATTTAAGACCATTTCTGAGATTAACCCACAAGTCCCTTCAGGGTAAGAGAGAAATGAAGATACTTGGATCATGTGTCCCAGTAAGGTCAAACTTCTCCAAGAAATTTCTGGAGAACATAAGGAGCAAAAATATTGCTGTTGTAATTTTTTAAAAGCCCCAGTTTTTAAAATCCTGTCTAGCATGCAGGATTTATGGACGCACTTGGAGAATCCATACATAGAAGGTGGCCCAGAGCAAATTTCATGGCTTCTATCCCATAAAGCTTTGGTGTTTCTATCTTCAGAAAGCCGACTACTGAGCCTTGTGAGAACTCACTTAGATGACGGTTCCCAAGAGGAAGAAGTCTTTCCTAAGCTGGACACACCACAGTTTACTTCAAATATGGACAAGGATGGTTTGTCTCTAAAGTTGACCATTCTCTGGAATTCTTTTTGAAAGAATCTCTTTGACTTATAAAAAATACAGTCTAAAGAAAGAACAAAACTTGGGGAAAATAATTTTTAAAATGCATGTAGATCTGGAGTTGCAGAGCAAAAGTAAAGTGAGTGATTGTATTAGTGAAGATCCCACTAGAGGAAGAAACTCCTTTGTATACACAGAGAGGGAGACGGTGTGGGTTGGGTAGATGTTCTGGAGGCTGGCTAGGCAACTCTGAAGTTTGCTACCTTTAGAGTGGGCCATCAGGATTCTTCACTGGAAGCTTAGTTCTTCTAAGAGGCCTCCAGCTGACTGAATTATTATCTAGAATAATCTTCCTTGAAAATCCCTTACTGATTACAGATTTGAATCATGTCTATAAAACTCTTTCACAGGATCACCTAGATTAATATCTAATTGAATAACTTGGGACTGTGACCTAACTGTGCTAAGATCCACAATTAACCACTGCAATGAAATTTAGTGCCTCTTTTAAATCCCATTAGTGAACACTTCATTCTTTGTGAAACTAAATCACAAGCTCAACCAGGCTTCCAAGGAGAGACAGAGCTGATATTGCCAGTATGGCATCAGTTTCAATATATTCTTTCTACAAAGTTCACTAACCACATGGAAGAGGAAACCATAGTGACTAAAACTATCTCCTGGGTATGCTAAACTGCTCACCATTAACTGATACGAAAGTGTGTTCTTCAATTGAAGTGAATACTCAAGAAGGAAGGATTTCAAGGAATAACCACATTTCTTTCAGAAATTATTTTCTCATGGCACACATGTTAAAAGAACACTGGAATGGCTTAGTTGGTTTTCCCACTTTTCCTTGAGATTTCTCCTAGAGATTGTGAGTACTGTAAAATATGGGCACCTACATGTAAGTTGAAAGCACTTTTATTTTGAAGTGTTGGGTAAGTTGTTTTTTTCTCTAGGCTCCTTTGTAAATGTAAATAATTATTACTATCATGAGGGCTTGAAAAGAATTAGGTGAGGAAATAGAAGTTAAATACACAGTATACACTCTACAAATAACATTGTGGTCCCTTTTCATTAATATAGCCTTCATATGAAGTCTTGTGAGTTATAAGTTCTCTTCAGCTGAGTATGGCAATACATAATCCCAACACCCTAGAGAAAGAAGCAGGATGGTTATGAGTTGAAAGTCATCTGGGCTACATAGGGAGACCCTGCATTAAAATCAATGGCTAGGAATGTAGTCAGTTGTATAGCACATTTCTAGGACATGTAGGGCTGAGTTTTATCACCAGCACACACACACACACACACACACACACACACACACCACCACCACCACCACCACCACCACTACCAGCAGCAACTGAAGCAGCAAAGAACCAAGTGAGATCTCTAGTTCTTTTTTTTTGTTTTGTTTTGTTTTTTTGAAACAGGGTTTCTCTGTATACCCCAGGCTGTCCTGGAACTCACTCAGTAGACCAGGCTGGCCTCGAACTCAGAAATCTGCCTGCCTCTGCCTCCCAAGTGCTGGGATTAAAGGCATGCGCCACCACTGCCCGGCGAGATCTCTAGTTCTTATTAATTTATCACATTGACTCTAAAATTCTCATTGCAGCCAGACTCGGACAAATATTATGTTTTTTCCTTATATGAAGAATTTAGGGTGTGTGTGTATAAGAAAGAGATGGGGAGATAAAAGTAGAAGGGAGACTCTTGGGGAAGGAAAAAAGTCTAAAGGGTTCGAAGGGATTCAGAGACAAAAGCCAGTAATAGAAAAGATAAAGCAAAAGTATTCCATATTTTCTCCTATACATAATCAAGAAAGCTGAAAAAAACAAAGAAAGAAAGAAAAAGAAAGAAAGAAAGAAAGAAAGAAAGAAAGAAAGAAAGAAAGAAAGAAAGAAAGAGGAAAAAGAAGAAAAAGAAATTTGGCCGGGCAGTGGTGGCACACACCTATAATCCCAGCACTTGGAAGGCAGAGACAGGTAGATTTCTGAGTTCGAGGCCAGCCTGGTCTACAGAGTGAGTTCCAGGACAGCCAGGGCTACACAGAGAAACCCTGTCTCAAAAAAACAAAAAAATTAAAAAAAAAAAAAGAAATCAAGAAAGCAAGCAAGAGTAGATAGAGGGAGAAAGAGGAAGTTGGGAAGGAGGGAGGGAAAGTGAGTCTGTCCTGTGTGTAACATATGAACGCAGAAGCAGGACAAAGGGGATCAGTTTAGGAGAGGGACAGGGCTGGGTCACACAGGTGTGAATATGAGTGAGATACAGTGATATGTTGTAGGAGGAGCTAAGGTAGAAGGAGTTAGGAGAGGAAGAGGAAGAGAAGGAGAAAGGAGCGGAGGAGGAAAAGGAAGAGGAGGAGCTAGGAGGAGAGAGAGAGGGAGGAGATGGAGGCAGGTGTTCACGTTACTGTAGCAGTCAAAGGTAGTTGGTATATCTAGGTTGGGTATTGGGTTACACTTCTGATTGTATGAGTATCTTGTTACTGATCATACCAAATATATAAGCCTTTGATTAATCTTTAAGCATTAGAGTCTCATCTTTCTACTGGGCCCACGTGGATGGTGGGATGGTCTGGGCAATGCCCAGCCTTGTGGAGACAACATAGAAAATTGGCAGAGCCATCTCCCACGTTGGCGTCTCGTGGGTGGCAGGGCTGGTGTTTCTGGCTTGCCGGTTCTAGCTGCTGCGCGCACGTGGCCTCTGGCCATGGAACATGGCGGCTGAGCTAGGCAGAACTGCCGCAGCTTAGATAGTCGGCTTGATCTGAGGCCGATTTTAAATAATTCCTACAACAATATGTGTATATGAAAAATGTCATAATGAAACTCATTATTTTGAAGGATAAATAAAATTTTAAAACAATTATTTTAGGTTTATTTATTGTATGTGTGCACGCATGCCACCGTGCACGTGCTGAGGTTAAAGGACAACTTGAAAGAGTTGGTCCTCTCCTTTCACCATGTTGGTTCTGGGATTTGAACTCTAGTCATCGAGTTTGGTGGCAGGTTCTTGTAAGTACTGAGCCACCTCCCTAGCCTCCATTTTTTAAATTTATTATTTCCTTATTCACTTTACTCACTTCCCCCCTTCCCGGTCACTCCCTCCCACAGTCCTTCCCCCACCCCCTCCTCCTCTGAGCAGGTAGGGGCCTCCTTGGCTATCCCCTAATCCTGTCATATCAAGTCTCTGTGGGACTAGGTGTATCCTTTCCCACTGAGGCCAGACAAGGCAGCCCAGCTAGAAAAACCATATCCTTCAGACAGGCAACAGCTTTTGGAATAGTCCCTGCTCCAGTTGTTCAGGACTCACATGACGACCTAGCTGCACATCTGCTACACAGGTGTGGGTCGCCTAGGTCCAGCCCACGTATGTTCTTTGGTTGGTGACTCAGTCTCTAGGAGCCTCAAGGGTCCAGGTCTTCCTGTGGCGTTCCTATCCCCTTAGGGCCTGCGATCCTTCTTCCTGTTTTTCAGTGAGTCCCCAACCCCACCCACTGTTTGGCTGTAGGTGTCTGAGTCAGCTGCTGGGTGGAACCTCTCACAGGACAGCCGTGCTAGACTCCTGTCTGCAAGTATAACAGAGTCTCATTAATAGTGTCAGGGATTTTACTTGCCCATGGGATGGGTTTTAAGTTGAGCCTATTGTTGGTTGACTGTTCCCTCAGTCTGTTCCATCCCCAAGCAATTTTTTCTTAATAAAAATAAAATAAAACAAAATGATACTACCACCACCAACAAAAGCTTCTTACTGGCTGGATCTTTGAAGTTATTTTTTTGATAGGAATGAGAGATTTACTCTGTCTTTTGGTTTCAGAGGTTCCAGTCCATAGCTCCCTGGCTCTGTTGTCTTAACACGTGGAGTAGCATATCATGGTAAGGGGAGCTTGTAGTCTGGACAAATCACCTCACAGTACAAAGTGGGTGAAGAGAAACAAGATACATGCCCCTAGTGACCAACTTCCTTGAAGTTCCTAACACCCCCCAAAATAGTGCCATGAAACAGAGACCAAGCATTCAAGCCATGTGCCTGTGGGGACATTTCATTTTGAAACTTTGACACACAAAGGCCATTTTTACACATTATCTTCTCAACCTTGAATATAGATAAAATTGTGTGCTTACAATTGCTTTTTTAATTTGAAGAGTCAGACAGAGATTTTCCTTTTTTTTTTTAATCTAAAAATGTTCTCGTGAGTCATGGTAGTAATGTTCTAGACAAATGTAAAGTGTCATCAGGTTTCACAAGTGTGGAGTAATATTTTACTGAGCAGAAATGATGCATAACTTAAAAGCTTTTCAGAATCAGACTCGCGTGGCTTAGCACACGCACTGAGTGTTTTTGCTTTATTAATTGTTAACTATAAATAGAGGTATATTTTCCCTGGAGAAAAATAAGAGCTAAATCTACAAACATCTTCATTTCCTAGTCACATTAGTGACTAGCATTCTCCCTTTGGTCAGTGCCCTTTGTATGTGGATCTAGGTACACAGTGCAGCTCACAGGCAGAGGAATCCATGTGGAAGGCAGGTATTTACTTGTCCAAGGAAAATGCTGCCTGCTACAGATTCTTATCATGTCATGTTGGTGGTGTGATGGTCAAGAAAAATAAGAGCAGAAAAAGGACAGGAAAGCTTTGCAAAGAAAGATCATTTAATCCTCTCTATTTCCTTGGTCCTTTTACTTAGGGTCCCCTGAGCTTATTTATGGCAACTTACACCACTGAAAACAGCCTGAGCAGTTTCGAGATCTTACACCCTGTTTCATCAACTAGCCACTAGTTACTAGTGGTTCAAGAAGTATAGCTAAACAATCCCTCATGCCTCTGAAAGGAAAAATAATTCTGTCTTTGAAGTGAAAACGAAGTCATTTCCCTGTCAAATTCTGACACTGTCAACTTCTGAAATAGAAAAACCTCTTCTTTTACTTATTTTAAAATATGAGATTGAGCTAGGTGGCAGCCATTTATAATCTCAGCACTCAGGAAGCCAAGACAGGAGGATTGCTCTGAGTTTGAGGTTAGCATAGGTTACATACTGAATTTCAGGATATCCTAAGGTACAACGTGAGAGTCTTTTAATAAATAACAACAAAAGAGAGGTTGGATATATATAGTTCAGCGGCGGAATATTTGCCTAGTATGTGTAAGGCCCTAGATTCAATTCTTAGCACTACAAAGCTTGCTTTATGTTTCAGACAAGATGGTAGCTAGTCAATTCTCCTTGCTGTTCCCTTCTGTGCATAACTAAAATTCCTGGGAAACTATGCAAAGGTTCATTAGAAGGGACTCTGCAGGGTAGAGAGCAGAAAGTCTTGACAGGGGCCTTAGAGTCTGAAGGACCTACAGCATATGGGTGAGCACTTTGACTTTTCCTTTTATCTTCCACATAGTTGAGAATGGGTACTAAAAAGGCCTATAATCAAGAACCTCCATTAAAGCAAACCAAACGGAAGAAAAACCTGTTCTTTGTGACCAAAGCACTGGGAAAGGAGAAAAGTCTAGCCCAGTGAAAGACCCAAGCCTAGAGCCCTGGGGTCAACAGGGCCCAGGACAATCTAGAGATTGTCGTCTTGCTTTGGTGGTCCAAGACAGCTGAAGGAAAAGCACTCCTCCCTTCAGAGAATACCAGCTGAGATCGAGCAGGAGTCTGAAAGGCACCACGGAGCTTGGGGAAGTACTTTCTTCCCGGTGCTGGTTGGCAGGATCAGCCAAGAGCCAGCAGGAGCTCCAATCCTCCAACCGCTCCAGGCAGCTGGCAGAGGCGTGCTCTGCCCAGCTGGCAGCTTTGGTGGATACCCAGCTAGTAGCAGAGACCTCCACCCCCCACTCCATCACAGCAGCAGGGAAAACAGAGTTAGCACTTTATGCCTGCGGCCCACGCAGTGGTAGAGGACAGCACTAGCAGACACCTTCCAACTCCCAAGCCCACTGGCACCTTCAGGGGACCAAGTGAGTTTCAGATCCCTTGATCCCCACCACAAGGCAGGCAAGGGAGGCACTTTTCTCTCTTTTGCTAGTGGCGTCAGCAGAGAGCTCATGAGGAGTCAGGACATCTGCCGCTCCCCTCCCACCAGCACCAGCAGAGGATGCAGACAGGTGCTCCCCCTCCCAGCCGCTGTTTCCAAGCCAGTGGAGACTGAGTGAGAAGTCTGGACTTTCACCCTGTCTGCCAGTGGCAGCTGGTGCCCCACACCCTCCCAATTAGAGTAAAGGAAAGATCTCAGCGAGCAGGGAACAGAAGAAAGGGATTCTTTAAACTGCACAGAAAGTGCCTGGAAGGCACCTGCCTGGCCCAAATGTGATACCTGCCCAGATCATCACACCTGCAGGTTTGGAACTGAACTAGCAGTGTGGCATGTTGTCATTCAGGTTTTCAAGGTGATTTCTGAATAACACACAGACCAGACCAGAATGGCACCAGCAGGGGCCTAAAATTTAAATTGTCATTGGAACTGCAGCCCACAAGTTTAGGCCAGGAAATGACAAAATACCCACAACAAGACAAAGCGTAACAAAACTCTTAAAACTAAAGAAAAAGTGCCGGAGGTTGGGGGGAGGGAACTCTTGAAAGCAGCTAGAGAGAAAAATCAAGCATTACCTATAAAGGAACGCTGCTTTACTGATTTAAATGATAGCAAATTTCTCACCTAAAACCAGAAAGTCCAGAAGGAGATGATAGACTTTTCAATGATGAAAGAAAAGAACTGTCAACTCTGAATTCCATGTTCAGGGGAAATATCCTTCAAGAGTAAAAGGGAAATAAAGACATTCTCAGATGACAGAAAATTTATAAAAGTTTCACTAGCAGTGCACCATTAATAAATGGCTAAAGAAAGCTCTCCAAACAAAAAAGAAACGATATCGGAAAGAGTCTTGAAACTTTAGAAAGGAAAGGAAGCAATGACACAGGTAACACTCAACATAAATCTAATATGCGACCACTTTCCTTGTGTGTTTTTCTATCCAAAATCAAGCAACAAATATACCATCTGAGAGTAGTGTCGATCTATATAGAAGACATAAATAAGAAAATTCTATTTCAAAAGGAGAAGGAGAAAAAAATACTAAGCAAAATCAAGGTTTTCCAAGCAAGTGTAGTGGTTCACATCTGTTATCCCAGAACTTGGGAGGCAGAGGCAGGGGGACTGCTACAAGTTTGAGGACAGGCAAAACTACACAGTGAGACTAGTCTCAAAGAACACAAAATAGATTTTCTACACTTTACAAGAAGTTGTAAAATGCTGAAAATGGTAACCTGAAATATGTTATACATAAATTTTAATACCTAGAAAAAACATGCAAAATGGAATTCTAAAATTTATTTGGACAACCCACAGTAAGGCAAGAAAAGGGAAAGAAAGGAATGAGAATCAAAATAAAAAAGAAATAAAAAAGCAGATAATAGAAAATAGCAAGTATAAATAATAGTGATCAAGTTGAATTTTCTAAATAAATGAATTAAAAGAGATGCACAGGGGTTGGGGATTTAGCTCAGTGGTAGAGCGCTTGCCTAGCAAGCGCAAGGCCCTGGGTTCGGTCCTCAGCTCTGAAAAAAAAAAAAAAAAAAAGAGATGCACAAAATGAGTTTTAAAAATTACCATTATGCTATCTACAAGAAACCTACTTCAAATATAACATAAGTAGAAAAAATAAAAAGAGGGGAAAATCATACAAAGGTGTAATTCTTTTTTTTTTTTAAATATTTATTTATTTATTTTATTGATGAGTACATTGTAGCTGTCTTCAGACACACCAGAAGAGGGCATCCAATCTCATTACAGATGGTTGTGAGCCACCATGTGGTTGCTGGGATTTGAACTCAGGACCTCTGGAAGAGCAGTCTGTGTTCTTAACCGCTGAGCCATCTCTCCAGCCCCGTAATTCTTTTTTTTTGTTTGTTTTTGGTTTTGTTTTTGTTTTTTCAAGACAGGATTTCTCTGTGTAGCCCTGGCTGTCCTGGAACTCACTCGGTAGACCAGGCTGGCCTCGAACTCAGAAATCTGCCTGTCTCTCTGCCTCCCAAGTGCTGGGCTTAAAGGTGTGCGCCACCACTGCCCGGCCAAAGGTGTAATTCTTAAAAGCAAGAGAAGCTATATATTAATATGAAACAGAGTTCAGAGAAAATAAGATTACCATGGATGAAGAGAAATGTCATACAAGGATAAATTAATTCCTTCAGATGGCACAGAAATCCTAAATATAATAAACAGCTTTAAAATACATGAACCATGGGCTGGTGAGATGGCTCAGTGGTTAAGAACACGGACTTCTCTTCAGGAGGTTATGAGTTCAAATCTCAGCAACTACATGGTGGCTCACAACCATCTGTAATAAGATCTGATGCCCTCATATGGCTGTCTGAAGACAGCTACAGTGTACTTTGGGCCTGAGTGAGCACGGTGGCGGGGGGGGGGGGGAAGCAAGTGGGGGACCAGAGAAAGAGGGAGAAGGGAAGGAGAAAAAAATGCATGAAGCAAAATCTGATTGAACTAAGAAAGAAACATATAAATCTATAATTATAGCTGGAGATTTCTATACCTGCTCAGGAATAGAACTATATTATACAGAAAATTAGTAAGATTATGAATGAATAACCCCAGGAAGCCATAGGTACTAATTTATAGGGCACTATGCCCAACAATAGCCCAACATCTTCTGGGTCATAAAACAAGCATTGCTGAATATAAAAAAATGATAGAACATATTCTCTGACATAATGAAATCAAATTAGAAATCAATATAGTCAAACGGGAAAATTCTTCAAACACTTGGAAACTAGACAGTATAAGCATAGATTAAAAAATATAAAGGAAAAAATGTTAAAATACAACAACCTGAATGAAAACAAGAATACAGTATGTTTGTGGACTGTAGCTATGTCAGCATGAGAATTTACAGCAGTAAATGTTTATATAGGAAAAAAAGAGAGGAGGTCTCAAATAAATCAAGTAAACTCTTACCTTAAGAGACTAAGGGCTACTAAGTTGGCTCAGTGACTAAAGGTGCTTGCTGATAACCCTGAGGATCTGAGTTCAATCCCTTGAATCTACATGGTAGAAGGAGACACTGACTCTGGTAAATTGTTCTATGACCATCACATACAAGCTGTGGCACATGCATGTGTGTTTTCAGGTGTACATACACACACACACACAGACGCATACACACACATACACACACACTAAATGAATGAATGAATAAATAAATAAAATAAATAAATAAATAAATAAATAATTCATTCTTTTTTAAAATTGCAACCACGAAGTAAAAAGAGGCCACAAATTTAAAAGTGAGCAAGGGAGTGGGGAACATAGGAGGGTTTTGAGGGAGAAAAGCAAAGGGAGAAATGATGTAATTATAATCTCAGCAATTTTTCAAAAAAAAATTAAAAATATTGACCAAGATAAAGAGAGAGAGAGAGAGAGAGAGAGAGAGAGAGAGAGAGAGAGAGAGAAGACACAGTCACTAACATCACAAACTGGACAAGGGATCTTACTATAGCCTTTATACATACAGGAATAGAGGGATCTTATGCATATAACTGTGACAATTCAGAAGAAATAGATGTTTGAAAACCACAAACTATCAAATCTCAAGTGATTTGAGTATTTACTACCTATCTAGCCCAGTAGCTATTTTTAAAAATGTATTTGAAATGTTAAAGGTCTCCAAAAATAAAAGCTGTGGGCCTGCTAGGTTTCAGTGGATAATGCTACCAAACATGTGAAGAATACAATCTATTCTAGAATAACAAAGAAAGGGGAATACATTTGCGTCAAGGGTTCTCCAAGCCATTCCCATGCTTGATGATTCAGCACAAGGACTCACACAATGCTGCAAAGAGTCATGCTTCTGGCTATGACTCATTACAGCTCAAGAATACACAACAAAACTAGCAAAGGATGAAGTCCAGAGGAAACTAGGTGCAAGCTTCCTGGAATCCCCTCCCAGTAGAGAGCCAATGGACGAACCAATTCCTACAGGGACAAGTTGTGGCATGTGTGAAATGTTGTCTACAAGGGAAGCCATTAGAAACTCAGTTCCTGGGGCAACACTGAGGGTTGGTCATGTAGGCACTTCCTGCCTAGCACTTAAAATTCTAGCTCCCAATAGGAAAGCAGATAGGTGTTCACCATAAAGCATATTGTTGAGACAGTTTAGGTACAGTGAACATATTGTTTATTGTTTAGTTCTGGAAATGGTAGGAACCTTTACCCTAACGCAAGTTCCAAATGCTACGCAAGGATTCACCTTGCAATTGAGCTTTATAAAACAGTCAGGCTTGCTATGTCCAGTCTTACAGCAGCAGCCTATAATCAGGACACTTGAGTGTTTGTCCCCGGACACTATTTGTGCAAACAGATTATGCACTGTAAACCACAAATATCAGTCCTGGAAATGGTAAGGACATTCCTAAGACCAAAGTTCCTAGATTCCCACTAAAGCCCTGTTACTTACTTTTTTCTTCTTTCTTTCTTTCTTTCTTTCTTTTTTTTTTTTTTTGCAAAACTTCCTGTCTCATTTTATGAGACCAGCATTTTTCTAATACCAAGATTAGACAAAGACAGTACCCATTCCCTTCCAAACTACTGCCTAATCTGACAAGAACTTGTACTCAAAAATCTACAGCAAATTATTAGTAACATAGAATCTAGAACCCAGAAAGGTACACTAATTATCTTACTATAGCAAGGAATGTTTTTGTAAGTATTACTTAAAGCCAGGAGTGGTTATTTGTAACTGTATAACGTTGATCCCAACAAAAGCTTAAACTAGGCAGACCTACTGGGTGTGAGGGACTCGGGAGATGACTCAGCAGATAAAGTTGTTTGCTACCTACCAAACCTGAGTTTGATTCTATGATTCCCCAAATGACGGAAGTAGAAGACAGACTCCTGACTGGGCGGTGGTGGCGCATGCCTTTCATCCCAGCACTTGGGAGGCAGAGGCAGGCAGATTTCTGAGTTCGAGGCCAGCCTGGTCTACAGAGTGAGTTCCAGGACAGCCAGGACTACACAGAGAAACCCTGTCTCAAAAAAAAAAAAAAAGAAAGAAAGAAAGAAAAGAAAAGAAAACAGACTCCTATAAGTTGTCTTCTGTGCCTCCACATATGTGCTATGGCACACTTGTCCCTCCCTCTAAAATAAATAAATAATTAAAAAGTATTTATGCACTGTGTGTGTGTGAAATAAGTAACTTTAAAATTACATGCACGCACGAGTGTGTGTGTGTGTGTGTGTGTGTGAGAGAGAGAGAGAGAGAGAGAGAGAGAGAGAGTGTGTGTGTGTGTGTGTGTGTGTGTGTGTGAGAGAGAGAGAGAGAGAGAGAGAGAGAGAGAGAGAGACAGAGAGACACAGAGAGACACAGAGAGAGACAGAGTTTGTCTGTAGTGGTTGTCCTGAAACTCTCTATGTAGACCTGACTCACAGAAATCTGCCTGTTTCTGCCTCCTAAGTTCTGGGCTTAAAGGCATGTACCACTATACCCAGCTTTGAATTAAAAAAAAAAACAGAGCTGAGAAGTTAGCTCTATGGAGAAAGTACTTACTGTTTAAACATGAGGACAATTTAGATCCCTAGGACCTATGAAAAGAGCTGGGCAGGCATGTTCTATCTGGGATCCCATGACTGGGAAGACTGAGACAGGAATTCTTCAAGGCAAGGTGACTACCTCTACTAACCCAAATTGGCAAGCTCATTCAGAGACCCTGCCTCAGTAAATAAAGTAGAGAACAATCAAATATGACACTTGATATTAGTTTTTGGCCTCTACACACGGACATGTTCACTTCCCACATGTACACACACATGCAAAGAGGAATACATGCATACACACCACATACATATATGCAAAATGCTGAAAAAAATCTTTCAGACAAAATGTCAGACATGTTATATACCTTACTCATGGGCAGGATGATCATGGGTTTGGGGTCACCCTGGGCTACGTAGTGATTGTCTTAAAAAACAAATGAAACCACAAGCCAATAAAAAGCCTAAACAACAAAATCCCAATATTCAATCAATGAATCTACCATATCCATCAAGCTAATGAAGAAAAATCATATGCTCATATTATACTTAACACAATTCAGCATTCATCTATAGTAAAAAAAAAAAATCCTAGGGGTTGAGGATTTAGCTCAGTGGTAGAGCGCTTGCCTAGCAAGCCCAAGGCCCTGGGTTTGGTCCTCAGCTCTGGAAAAGAAATCTAAGCAAACTACGAATACCTGGGTGCTTTCTCAACTTGATAAAGAACATCTTCTAAAAGCCCACTAGTATCATACTTACTGGTCAAAGAGGAAATGTTTCCTCCTAACATCTATCCAAACAAACTATTACTTTCATTTAACATAATTCATATGCTGCAGCCAGTGCAATCAGGCAAGAAAAAGGAATAAAAAGCACATGATTAGAAAGGAGATACAAACCATTTCCACTACCACAAAACACAAGCTTCATTCTTTCTTTTACATTAAATTTATTCACTTCAGGCTTGGTGGCAAGTGCCTTTATTCACTGAGCCATCTTACCAGGCCAATGACATAATTTTCTACATAGACTTTCCAAAGTACCTGCCAAAAGATTCATTGAACCAATAATTGAGTTCAGTATGTAACAAGATATTTAGATCAACACACAAACACCAGTTTTATTTCTATGTTATACCGGCAGTCAACAATTAATGTATGGCTTGAATTTAAAACGCATTACTAGTTCTAAGCACTCCAAAGGAAATGAAGTGCTTAGGTACACGCTTAACAAAACATGCATAGGATCTATACACTGGCAATTCCACAGTGCCAATGAAGAAGCCAAAGATTATCACTAAATGGAGGGATGGGAAATATCAAGTTGAAGGACTAGAACAGAATGTTGAGAAGATGTCAGTTCTTCCCAAACAGATATATATGTGTGTGTATGTATATATGTGTATACATATATACATACACACATATACATACACATATGTATAATGTTTGATGCAACTTCTCTTAAAATTCCATCAAGATTTTAGTAAATACAAAAGAAGTCCATTACAAAAAGTAGGTGAAAAGACAAAAATTACCAGCCAGGTGTGGGGGTGCATGCCTTTAATTCCAACACTTTCGAAACTGAGCCAGGCGAATCTCTGTGAATTCCAGGGCAGTTCCAGGATAGTCAACAACATAAGTAAGACCCTGCCTCAAAAAACCAAAACAAAATAAAACCAGCACCACCACCAGCACCAACACCAAAACTCCTACAAAACCAACCCACAAGCAAACAAAAAACAACAAAGACAAATTACCTTGGATAGCCAAAACAATTTGTAAAAAGAATAAAGTAAGGGACTGCTCTCCACACTTACTCTATAGCTGTCACAATTAAGAATAGTATTCACAAAGCCGGGCGGTGGTGGCGCACGCCTTTAATCCCAGCACTTGGGAGGCAGAGGCAGGCGGATTTCTGAGTTCCAGAGTTCGAGACTAGCCTGGTCTACAGAGTGAGTTCCAGGACAGCCAGGACTACTCAGAGAAACCCTGTCTCGAAAAACCAAAAAAAAAAAAAAAAAAAAAAAAAAGAATAGTATTCACAGGAGAGACACGTAGATTATTAGAATACAAAAGAGCCAAAAAATGGCCCCATACACATGACCCAATTGATTTTGAGATACAAAAGCAATTTAATGAAGCAAAGATAGTCATTTTATTTGAGTCACCAACTATTCATAGACAAAAATAAGAATCTCTATCTTAGGTCTAAGTTTATAACAAAAATTAATTCAAAGTGAACCACTGACTTAAATAATAAAACTGTAATACTTTTTAGAGAAAACATAAGGGAGGGCATGTGAAACCAGGTGAAGATGTTTTAGGCATGACACCAAAAGCACTATACTCAAGTGCAAAATTTGATAAACTGGACCTCTCCAAAAGTAGTTTGCAAGAATGTCTGTTAAATAAATGAAAAGGCAGCTGTGGAAAACTATTTCTGATTATCTACATATCTGACTGAGGACTTGAAAAAAAATATATGTCTCCAAATTTAATAGTATGAAATAATCCAATTAGAAAATGTCCAAAATACATCCACAAAAAGAACACGTGAACTGATCTCTTATGACCTGTAGATAGAAAAACAGGATGGTATGCTGGTTTGGGAAAATTTGGCACACATTTAGCACCTGACCATCCACTGTACTTAACATTTATTTGGCACAAGAAAATGGAAACATGTGTTTGTATAAAAAAAAACCCTACAAACTGTTTACAGCATTTAAAAAATTTTATTACACGTGTACACGTGTGTGAGTGTGTGTGCGCGTGTCTGCATGTGTGTGTGTGTGTGTTTCCTATGTGGATAGTTTTCAAGACTCATTTCTTTCTTTCCAAACTCATGGGATCAAAATCAAGTCATCAGGCTTGGTGGCTAGTGCTTTTACCTACTGAGCTAGCTCCATGGCCCAGCAGTCATACTCTTAACAGGCAAAGTTGTAAACAGCCCAAATGTCCTTCAATGAATAAACTGCTAAATTGTGACCTATGATAATGGGTGGGTACCAGGGGGATTCTTTGAGGTGTTGTGTTGGTCATATGAATCTCCACAGGTGATACACTTGTGTAGAACTTACATATTCAGACTCAGATGCTTGTGAAGTTGATGAAATTTGAATGAGTTCCTCAGATTGGACAAGAGATACTATCTTGGTTTTTATATAGTTATATGAGGTTACTATTTTGAGAAAACTCTGAGAAGTACTTAGAAAGGTGCATGGGAGCCCTTTGAATTTTTATGACTTCGTAGAATTTTTATTTTTAAATAAATCAATTATAACAGTAAATGTGGACTATGAATATTTTACTACTCATAGATTTACATAAAATAAAGTAGAATTACATCTACAGTATGAAAAACAGGTAAAATGCAGGAGCCCACATTATTGCTTAAACCTAGAAATATAAGTGAAAATAACTATATGAGTTCATCATAATTGTGAATAATGTATTTTCAGTTCTAGAAAAGTAAATAAAAAGTTGTTTTCAAGCATCTGTATTTACCAGGACTCAAAGGTCCAGAACCAGTAGTAAATTATGTACACTTCTTTTATATATTCCTACTATACATGTTTCCCTTATTTATTCGACACTATTGTCTTCCATAATTGTGACAACGGCTAAACAAAACAAAAAGTTGCAGGGCAGATGACCAGGGAAGTAAGATCAGGAAACTGGAACCCAGGGGCATAGCATAGACCAAAGCAGGCATCCATGGTGAACATTTTCTTGTTTGTTTTGTTTTGGAGACAGGATTTCTCTTTGTAGCCCTGGCTGTACTAGAACTTGCTCTGAAGAACAGTTTTACACTCTCTGTCCAATCCTCTCTGTCTGTTGAGCCCTAGTTTAAAGGTTTTTCCAAATCATTCTGATAGGGCCACCTAAACTATCCAAGGCAGTGATCCCTACTTTTAAGTCAACCGATCTTTAATTACAGTACCAAAATATCTTCCCAGGAACACCTGGACGAAGGTTTGAATAACTGGGAGCTGTAGGCTAAGTCGACCTCAGAAAAAAAGAAAAAGAAAGACGATCCATACCATCAGAAAGCATTTTTGCTTACAACTGGATTAATGTGCTGTCAGTTGCCTCCTTGCTTTTATTATTTATCCATGCTTTAAGCATCAACGTCAGAAATAATGGTCGTTTTAGAGTTTAGAGACGAATTGCACTCGTAGAACTTTACAATTGGAGGCAGGAGGAGGAAGGCTGGAAAGCTCCGTCTGGACCTTGCGGGAGCAGGAGCCAGTGCACCTCGCTGGCTCCAGCGACCAGCAGGGCTGGGACTCCTCAGGGCAGCAGCGCGCGCAGCAGGAGGGGAGGAGAACCCACCTGAAGCGCTGCACCGCGCGCGTGCGGGAGCCCGAGGTGGGTGGAGCCTCCAAGCCGGTGGCGCTGGAGACGGCGCCCAGCCCGCCAGAGGAACGCGCGGCGAGCAGACGGCGGGGAGTCAGTGGGGTAGGGCGAGCGCAGCCGGCGGGGGTTGGGGGGGCGGGGAGTGGCGGTAGTGAGGAAGGAAAGGGAAGAGGCGGAGCGTGGGAGCGCACAGTGTCAGGAATACAATAGTGCTCCGCGCCGCCTTGGCTGCCGCCGCCCAGCAGCCTGTCCAGGGCTGAGGCCTGAAGGGCCAGGCGGCCAGGGCCGAGGGCGGGAGCAGAGCGCTAGGGGGCGGCCCCCTCGGCTGCTCGGAAGGCCGGAGCAGGAGGGCGGGGTGAGATTAGGGGGCAGGTGCGAGGGAGGGAAGAGAAGAAAGCGGGCGGCTAGGGGGCGGTTACCACCCTAGCCAGACTCGCCCGGCACGTTGAGGGGGCCCTCAGTGTGCGGCGAGGAAGGAGCGGTGCGAGACGCTGCGCCGGAGGTAGGCGCTCTCGAGGGCGGCCGCGGCACCGGCGAGCTTGTGGGCGTAGTGCGGGTTGAGTGGCGGGAGTGGCGGCCTCGGGGAGTGGGTCGCGAGCGGCGTGGAGCTTGGGGTCCCGGCCTCGCCACGCTCGGGGGTCGCTCCAGCTCCACGTAGCGGTTGCCCCCCGGGGTCCCCCGAGAGCCTCGGAACCGAGAGCGTGTGTGGGCTGAGGTAAAGTGCCCAGTCGCCCCTCTGCTGGTGGCGCGCTCTGCCCGGTGGGCCGGGCGGGGGTTGGGGGGGGGCGCGGACACGGACACGCGAGCTGAGCTACAGCCTCCCGGACACCTCCCGAGGCGTTGAGCGCCATAACTGCGGTGGCCGTTCCCTTCGGAGTCCCCTCCGGGCGCTCCTTCCCGTGCTAGTCCTGTGCTATCAGGGACTCATGGGGCCAGACCTCGGGGCTAGAGGGCATGCTCTTTCAGCTGCCTGTGGCTGGCTGGTCTGAGCAGCGAGAGGGCGCACCCTGGCCGTTTGAGCCTTGCGGAGCGGGAAGATACTGAGTGTCCGGAGAGGGCAAGACGGGCAGTTCGGGGAGTAACCAGGCACCCCGAGAGCTGAGATGCCAACGTAGGGGGAGCGCGGGTGCCCTGCCGTCGGCGAACTTTTTTTTCTCCAGTCATTGTTAGGACGGTGAGTGTTCGAAGCCGACAAGCGCCCTCAGGTCTAGGGGTGGGAAAATCGCCAGGGCTTTGCCAATTACGGGGAGATTTCTCTGCCACCGGGCACGGCACAGTTATTAACTTTTCTCCAGCTCCTCTGAGGGAGCCACATCGATTTTATTTTGTTTTATTTTATTCCTTAATCCTCTCAGTCTTTCTCGTGCGTTTTGGAGCAGAGTCTTGGTTTTAGTGGAATCTGGCTTTAAATTATACAGGACAACCAGCGTTCATTATTTGTGAGGAAGAAAGTGGGGTGGGGATCTCTAGTGAGTGTCCTTAATGGTGGTATGTGAAGATATGCTTAAGAGTTTATCTCTGTGCAGCCCTAGGACATATGTACCTTGTAGGGGTTTCGCAAGAAACTTGTTTGGCCACTCCACTGACGTTCTGAGTTACTGGGAAATTCATCCTCAGAGATGTGTGCAAGGGTCGACCGACCCCGCCTTGTGAGATCCACTTAACTGTAAAGCTGACGATGAGATAGATCCTCGCCCTCCACCCGACACAGTTTGATTGTATAAGAAATCAAAACCATGGTGACAGATTTCAGTGTCCTAGAGGGGAAGGTGACCTCATTCCCTGTATTCAGTCAGATAAAGATAACTGCTACTCTCAAAACTCTGAAAAGTAATGGGAAAAAAATAGGCAGAAACTGGTTGCACAACATCGTTGCCTAGTTCACCCTAACCAGAATCTTCTTTCCCAGAGTGCTTCTCTCAAATACCTTGCCTGCAGCTATTTCTTGTCAGCCTGGGGGGGTGGTGGTAAAGAATGAGGGTGGGGAGAAGAGCAGAGTCCACTTGAACAAAGCCTTGTATTTTATTTAAATATTTCTATAACATCTGTAATGATAGGAACGTAAAGCCTAGCCTTTGTACCCTTTAAATAGTGTGGTTCTTACACATTATGTGATGATTCTGGATAAGTAAAATTAGATTTTTTTCTTTTTTTGCTTAACCTTAAGAGTATTCTACTTCTATAACTAACATTTTCTTTTTTATTTTAGATGAGCTCTGACTTCAAATACTTGAATTATTAGAGGATAAACTCTCACATCAAGGCTTCAGAAGTTGGGGAGGGGGGTGCTGTTCATATTAAATTGAAGAGTGCCCAGTTCATATTAAGCTCTCAACATTAGTTACCATCATCGTTACCTTTCTTTCACTCGTGTTCTGTACACCTCTCTTCACTAGAGAAGAACTCTTATTCCAATACTGTTGCTTTAAAATACAATATTGTTCCTCACATTTTTTTTAGTCAGAAACTTCTGGAATAATACAGGTTACAGTGTTCTAACCGAAGGTTCCACACTCTTTCTTCTTTTCTGAATCAAGCCATGGCGTTGGGATATGAATCTTGATCATTGGCAGTTCAAAATGAAGTACCCAGGAATGACTTGGAGACTGCTTTCAGGACACACAAGCTTTTAGAACACTTGTGAACAACTTTCTGGCCTGTATACTATTCTCAGTATCATCACAGCTAATGATTCAGGGGCAGTTATACCTGAGACATATGAGTTAGTAAAAGCTAAAATACAAGGATGTTGAAGACTTATAGATTTTGTATGGCCATCTCCTTTGATATTGCTTGTTTTATTTCTTTCTTATGTCCTACCAACCATAACAAATGTTTGTCCTGTAAGATATACAAAGCCATCTCCCCTTTTTTGTTTTTTGTTTTTCAACTTTGAGGTCTAGCTGAAACTAATCGCATATTTTGAGAGTGGTAAGGGAATCAGGAGATATCAGGTATTTATGGAGATATGACATTAGAGAACTCTTAGAAACCTTGATCAGGGATGCAGAGAGGGAGGCTAAAGTGAGGTTGAATATTATCATAGTACATAATGTACGGGCCTCTTCATGAAGATTACAAAAAAAAAAAAACAGGAGCTGAAGAAAATAGAACTGATATGCTGATTTATATTAAGATAATCTCTCAGTAGGGGATCACTTACTGTGATCTTTACTTGCCTCATTTTTTTTAGATGAGAGGTAGGTGTTAGGTGATACCCATCTGGCTCTATCCTAGCCATAATTTTTGGTATTGAAAATTGAACCCAGAACTTTGCACATGCTAAGTAAGCATTCTGCCACTGAGCTATCTACCTACCCCTTACCCCGATTCCTTTATAAAGTGGGGACATTTGGTTCATTCACAAGTTTGTATTGTTCCAGTTACTGTGGCTAAGAAAATTAAAGCATTTTCAGCTTATACAGATTTGTGGGATAGGGAGAATCTAGGATGGATGGTTAGAAGTAATGAATGAATAATAGGGGGGCTAGTAGATGATCATTACAGACCAATTTACTAGTGCTTTTAAGTTTTCTGTTTTTGTGACTCCTCCATGATCCATCTTGTGTCTTCTGTAGGTCTTCCCATAGACAGCAGAAGCAAGGCTCCTATAACCAAAAGTGCCTCTGTGCTGAGTCATTGGGAAAAACTTGCCTGACTTGGGAAAGGGAAGGTAAGAACTCAAAGTGTTGTTTTTCTGGACATGAGGACATACATGTTCTTGTGGGTACCTAGGAGTCCTGATTTGCCCTGAAGAAAAGGATCTGATGAGAAGAAGATATAAGGGCTGAAGAGATGGCTCAGTGGTTAAGAACATTGTCTGCTCTTCCAGAGGTTCTGAGTTCAATTCCCAGCAACCACATGGTGGCTCACAAACATCTGTAATGAGATCTGATTCCCTCTTCTTGTGTGCATGAAGACTGAGTACTCATATATGTAAAATAAATAAATCTTAGAAAACACAGTATAATAAAAATATATTTCTAAGGAATAAAAGAAGTTATATTGGGACTTTGGCTAATAGGAGGCATCTATGATATTATGAGTACCCTCCTGCTCCAGCTCAGAAACTGTGGCTATGCCCTACTACCCAAAGAGAACATTTTCCTCTGATACCTGTTGATAGGCAAAGACACCTAAGCCATTGTGGGTTTTTTGTTGTTGTTGTTTTGAGACAGGGTTTTATTGTGTAGCCCAGACTGGCTTTCCAACTCATGATCCTCCTGCCTCAGCCTCTTGAGCAGTAGAATTGTAAGGTGTGGTCAAAGTTTGACCAGGATGTTGTTTTTGGATTAGCTAACAAGAGAATGTGATATCAGCTTGGCCTGTACACTGGACCCTCTGTTGAAATCTCTGGGAAACTTGCTGATATTATTCTTTTCTAGATTTTGAAAACTTAATTTTGATAAAGTATTATAATTTTCAAAAATGTTGCAAGATTGGTATAAAAACTCACTGTATTCCCTTTATCCAAGGTCACCAGTTATCAGCAGTTTGTTTTCATTTGCTCTTTCTGTTTCTTTTTACAAATCATTTCAGTGTTAACAGTGAGAGAATGGTATTTGTCAAGGCCATCCTGTTGTGAAGAATGTCTCAGATGCAATCACTGGTATAGCAGAACATTGGTGGTAGGGCAGGGCTCCCGAGGTAAAGTCCCTTTGTAGCTACCAAGCATATGTCTGTAATTCTAGTTGAATCTCTGATGTTAGGTAAAGAAGTCATGACCAATTATAAAAGTATTTAAGATACCCTTTCCTTTTCACTGTTCTTGTCATGTTTTCTTCTCTCTGTCAGATTTTAATACCATGAAACCCCTCAGTTTTGTGGCCATTAATACAGCCACTATTTAATTCATTCAACAAACATACTGAGTGCTTTCTATTTGCTATGAGTATAAAAGGTGAAAGATACTCATCCCCTTAAGAGTTTAATGTCCAGTGGAAAGAATGTAAGGAATCTTCTCACAGGAGGAGGAATGTTCTGCTGAACAGAGGCCTGGTTAAGGAGCCGAAGAGTAGACATCTGAGAGTCACTTAACTGGATGCAACTGTACATATCTATCTTCTGTTCTTAGATGAGAAGGTTCATGAGTTAGGGAATCCTTTGATGTCATCCATCCACCTCAGGCAGTGGAACTCAGGCAAACTTGGACTCAAATTCTGGCTCTTCTATTTGATATTGGCTAGTTTACTTCTCTATGCCTCAGTTTCTTCATGTGCCAAATCATATTTCTGAGGATGGTAGTGAGAATTTAGTTGAAGTAATAGTTGCTCTATAAATATTCATTTCATCTCCTTACAAAAAATACAATATGTTGAGAGTAACATAAAAAAAAATTAGGTATTAAGGTAGAATCCAAGTGGAAATTTCTTGTTTTTTTTTTTTTTAGCAGATAAATATCTAATTGTTAGTTGTGCTAAGAAAGATGATGGTACTTACCTTATGGGATAATAAATATAATAGCAACCGTGATTTGGTAACCATTTCTTTTACGTTGAGTACTGAATAGCTCTCTGAGCAGAGGATATCTCTTAGAGGTGTGAATCTTGAAATGGTGAACCAGAGCCAACTTGCCCAAGGTCTTACACACACACACACACACACACACACACACACACACACACACACACACACGGGGGCTGGGGGGAGAGAGAGAGAGAATGAATGTATAAGGAATAGATAGAATTAATTCCTCTATGACTTACCAGTGGAGTGGCCTTGGAACCTCAAGAATGAATCATAATAAACAAGGTAAAAAGAAGAGAGAAGAGATTGACAGGTGGAGGGAATAGTAAGTATTGTGACAGCAGAGTTGGGACAGAGGCATAAAGGATTCACAGAGGTTTGGCTGGATCTGGGAAAAGAGAGATGAGGTAGGCAGAAGATTGATAGACTTTGTAGAATCTCATCAAGAAACTTATACTTTATTTTAAAGGTAAGCATAGACTACTTGAAGGTATTTTATTAAATTTTTTCTAAACCGCATGTGTAAGTACTTCAGAAAAAAGTATTCAGTGGTTTTTAAAAGAAATCTTTATGTCATTTCTTCAGTGTTCCACGTTGCATTCCAATATAGGTGATGTTTCTGTATAAAACCTGTGTCAAATGCATAGGTAGGTAACTTGGACTGTCTCTGTGAATATTGTGAGAAGAGTTGCCATGATGCCAAAAGAAGGTGGCACTTCAGAATGCTGGTAAAAATGGTAAAAAGAAGTTTAATTAGTTTCATATCTTTTACATTTTAGGATGCATTAAGGGAAGTCATCTAACTTTCATTAAGCCCCATGAAATAGACAAACAATTGAAATTGAGAGGAAAAATAATTTCTGGAAACCTGGATTTAGCCTTATAAATAGAACAGTGAAATGTAAGACTTTAGTTTAAATATATCATAATTAAGATACTTCTGTGACTAAATGGAAATTCGTCATTTTAAAATTTTGTGCATGTGCCATCTGTGATGGTAGACAGTACATTTGTGAGACTGGAAAGAGTGAGAATATGTTTTTCAACTATATTTTTTCATATTTTCATTCAGGTAGTGGAAGTTTTTGTATTTGGGACTGTTTTTATATATATCATAAACCTCACAAGAGAAAATCAGTGTTCTCTTCCCCTTGTCATATATATTGGGTCACAAACATACTTCTAAGTAGCCTGTGCTAGAGGTAAGAGAAATCGCTTAGTTGGTGGCTTGATGCTTTAGGATGTCCTTGCCTAACCAGCTGGTGGTTGGTAGACTAATTGTTTAGGAAAGAGGCCCTAAGCTTGGATGGCTCACTACTCTATGTGGTCTCTTCTAGGTGGCTAGTCTAGACTTATTAACATGGTGGTCTCAGAGTCTCAAAAGAGAGAGAAGCAAGGGAGAGTAAGCACCAACCAGTACATAAGTACTTTTTTTCAAACATCTGCTCCTGTCACATTTACTATTGTTCATTCCTAAATCACAAGAGTACTTTCATGACCAAGTCCAGAGTCATTGTGGGAGACCATTTAAAGAGTGGATATAAAGAGCTGGGAATAAATTGGGAGCCTTTATACCAATAATGCATAATAATTGGTAATGAATGGAAAGCCATAGGGAGGCAGTGTGGTTTTGGAAGTAGATATTCTCACAAATGGGTCAACTGCTCTCTGATATTATACAGCTTTTATCAAAAGAGTTCCTGTGTCTCCTCAACACGTATTCATGCTTAATCACATTTGTTGTTAAGCAAAAAGACATGAGAATCTACCATCAGGAGATGAAAGAAAAAATGGCAATTTTGCCTTGGACCCCCGCCCCCTTCCCACACCCTTTAATATAATTTTTACCTAAGGAAAGAAATTGGGCATTGTAATATGGATAAAGGATTCTTTATAAATATGTTTTATTTATTCCAATTTTTACATTCCTGTGGTTGCAGTGACGAATCCAGCATCATACTGTGGAGTGGCCAAGATCTACCATTGTGGAGGCATCAGACTTTGACCTTAGTTTGGAAGACCTCAAAGGTAACATTCTTCACATAACAGATTTTTTCAACATTTTTTTTTTTTTTTGGTTTTTCAAGACAGGGTTTCTCTGTGTAGCCCTGGCTGTCCTGGAACTCACTCTGTAGACCAGGCTAGCCTCAGAAATCTGCCTGCCTCTGCCTCCCAATTGCTGGGATTAAAGGTGTGCACCACCACTGCCCAGCTTTTTACAACATCTTGAGGACTGAAATTTATTATACAAAATGTAATAGTCCTTGGAATTGTGGGAAACTGAGTAAAATGCTCATTTTGTGCATCATAGGGGTGTGTATTCTTCCTGAAACTTGTGTGATGGCAGAATCTTAGGTTTGCTTACTTTCTTTTTTTTTTTTAAAGATTTATTTATTATATATGAATACACTGTAGCTGTCTTCAGACACACCAGAAGAGGGCATCAGATCTCATTACAGATGGTTGTGAGCCACCATGTGGTTGCTGGGATTTGAACTCAGGACCTCTGGAAGTGCAGTCAGTGCTCTTAACCACTGAGCCATCTCTCCAGCCCAAGTTTGCTTACTTTCTCCTACAATAAAAATTTAGAATTCCTGATATTTAAGTCAGGAGCTTGAAAAGAACCATCCATATTTATAAACATAGTATTTGACTTAGCACTTTATCCAAAAATTAATTAGACAAATACTTGTATGTTAATTGGAATGTTGCTTACAGTAACAGAAGATTAGTGATATATTGAGTATCAGTCAGTACTTAGTTATACAAAAGAGTATTATTACGCTGTATATTAGAAACAGAATAGAGAATGCGTTACCATTTAGGTAAAACAGAGAGTGATGCCAAGAATATATAAATTTTTGATTATATAGACGGGCTGTTTAAGCACTGACAGTTTCGGGGCATGAATGACCTGGACTAGTGGCTGAGAGTGAGACTTTTCAGTGCATAAGCTCTTCTGTATACCTTTTGAATTTTAAGATATGTTATTTTCCTATTTCAAAAATTAAATGTGTTTTTAAGAAGACCTGATAGAGAGTTATAGGAATTCCCATCACTTCTTTCCAACTTGACTTGATCAGATTAAAAGAAAAAAAATCCAGGTAAGTTTTTTTCCCCTTGAAATGCTTCTTGGTATAGTTCTGACTTTTTTTGTGGTGCTGGGGATTAAGACTATCCAGGATTTTCCATTTTTCCATGTACTACAAACATACTATACCACTGAGCTACACCTCCAGGTTTGAGTTATGTGTATGTAGGGTAGAGGAAACTGATGTGGTAAATATTAGTTTATAAATCTTTGTGTGAGCATAAGTTTTCAGTTCCTTTTGGATAAATACATGAGAATGAGATTACTGATCTTTATCTGACAGAAGTGGACAAACTGTCCTCCAAAGGGGTTCTATATTTCAGATTCCAATAAACCATGAAAATGTTGAAGTTCATTTTCCTGCAATGAGATGTTTTATGGCATCATTTGTTAATAAAAAGTCTGTCTTTTATTTATTCAACTGTCTTTGCACTTGTGCAACATTTCTGAGCAGCTCTGTTCCATAAATCTGTGTGTTTTAACCATTTTTCTATTAATTATACTATTTTTTTTCTTTGCAGTGCTAAGGGTGGATCCCATGGCCTAAAGCATGTTAGGCAAGTGTTCTAGCTCTAAGCCTCATCCCTCGCTATCATATACTATGTTAACATACTTTCTCGAGTACTGTAGTTTTGTGGTTTATCTTGAAATATGTAATATTAGTATTCTGATATTTTTCTTCTTTAGAATTGTAGTGAAAAAGGATCATTTAATTTGTTCCCATCTCTCATCGGGAATAATACTGGCTGTAGCATTTTGGTTTTGGGTGTTTTGTTTGTTTGTTCTAGTATACTTTTCTGTAGAAAGCAATTTCTTAGCAGGTTTGAGGCTGCTATCTTAGAAAGCTTGGTTGTAAAATTGGCCTTTGACTGATGGATGGAAAATTGACTTCTTAAACATTTTAGAAAAATGTCACTTGGGAGGCAGAGGCAGGCGGATTTCTAAGTTTGAGGGCAGCCTGGTCTACAGAGTGAGTTCCAGGACAGCCAGGGCTACACAGAGGAACCCTGTCTCGAAAAATACCAAAAACCAAAAAAAGAAAAGAAAAATGTCATACTTACCTTCATTTATTCCTTTTCCAGTGCTTTTTATTTCTTTTCTCAATCCTAGTTTCCCAACTTGCTTAGAGAATTTTCTTTAGCCAGACAACATTCTAGTATGGAGGGGAAGGAAGGGGTCGGGGTCATAAGCTCCTACTTCTAGTTGAACCATTGAGAGTAATGGCTGCCAGGAGGAGAGTCAGTTTTCTTTAGGAATATAGTCCCTAATAGATTATCCATGCTTTAGTGGATGGCCCTATACCTATGCTTATATGAACAGCACAAATTGAACTTTAAGTGAGTTTTTTAAAAGCATATGAAGTTGGAAGAGAGGTACGGGTGGGTCCTGGAGGAGTTAGAGGAAAGTGTAGGTGGTGAATATGATCAAAATATATTGTATGCATGTCAGAAATTCTCAAAAGAATTAATAAAATATCATATTAAAGTAAAACTTAATTTTAACGAAAAGAGGAATTTTAAACATTTAGGGTTTGTCTGAGAAAGTTTTCATACTCAACTCACTTTTGAAGGTCATTTGTGCCATGTAGAACAAATGACTGGAAGAGATTTTCCCCTTCCTTCAATGTATTATTCCAATGTTGTATATCATCTAGTTAAGTCTGGTATAATTATTGTCCTTGTGTACATCTGGTGTCTCTCTTTGTTTCTGACAACCGTAAAGGTTTTCTTTTTACCTTTGATTTTAAGCAATTTGAATATGATATACTTAGATATGGCTTTATATTTTTTATTTATCCTGTTTAATAGTCTCCAAACTCCCTTTATCTGTGGTTTCTGTGTATAGTTTTTCAGCTGTTGTTTTTCAAATAATTCAGCCTATTTTGCTTTTGTTTTGTTTGTCTAGGATTCCAATTCCAAGTTAGTTATACTGTTAATGGCTCACAGTTCTTGAATGTTCTGTGCTATTTTTAAATATTTTTGCCTGCATGTATATCAGTGCTGTGAAGGCCAGAAGAGGGTGTTGTGTCCCCTGGAACTGGAGTTACAGAATGTTGTGAGCCAGCATGTGGGTTCTCAGAATCGAAGCCAGGTCCTCAACAAGAATAACAAGTGCTCTTACTCACTGAGCCATCATTCCAGTGTATTCTGGGTGGTTGTTGTTGGTCTTGTTTTCCTCTCTTCTTCCTCCTCCTCTTCTCTTCCTTCCCTCCTCCCTTCCTTCCTCTCTTCCTTTCTTCCTTCTTCCCTTTCTTCCTCCTTGTCCCCTTCCTCCCTTCTTCTTTCTTCCTTCTCTTCCTTTCTCCTTTCTTCTCTTTCTTCATTCTCCTTTGTTTTAATTTTTAGTGGCCTGATCAATAAACATGACCTTCAAGCTATTGTTTTCTTGGCTGCATCAAATCTACTCTTGAGCCCACTTAGTTGCTGAATTTTTTTTTTTTTTTTTTTTTTTTTTTTTTGGTTTTCCGAGACAGGGTTTCTCTGTGTAGCCCTGGCTGTCCTGGAACTCACTCTGTAGACCAGGCTGGCCTCGAACTCAGAAATCCACCTGCCTCTGCCTCCCAAGTGCTGGGATTAAAGGCGTGCGCCACCACCGCCCGGCTAGTTGCTGAATTTTTAAACTTTTTTATTTTTAGTATTTTTATTTGCTTTTTTTCTCCTAGATTCCATTTCTTTGCTGAAATCGTCTGTCTGAACTTACATATTATCTGCTTTATCTATTAGGCTTTTTAGCATGAATCATAATTCTTTAAATTTCATTTTTGATAGTCCCAACATCTACTATGGTGTTTGAACCCAGTGATTGCCTTGTAACTTGGGATATTTTTGTACCATTTGGTACACCTTGTGAACATTCTTAAAACTGAACATGGGCAAGAGATTCTGATAAATTTTTAATAGTTAGAGAGTTCTGGTTTCTTTTCCTAGACTCTAGTTTGGATACTCTGGTGAGGAGTTGGCCTGGTGGGTATGGGGGGGACAGGGTATGCACACCAGGGATTTCCTATTCCTCTAATGATAGCTTTATTTTTTGTGTTTATTTTATGTGGATGAGTGTTTTGCCTATGAGCATGTCTGTGTGCTACCTTGTGTACCTGGTGCTCATAGAGGTCTAATTCCCTCAAACTGGAGTTATAAACGTTTATGAGCCACTATGTAGGTCCTGGGAACTGAACCTGGATCCTGTGTAAAAGCAGCAAGTGCTCTTAACTGCTGAGACATCTTTCTATCCCTCATGAGATCTTTTTTACTTTTCTTGGCATTGGGTTGTCCATTGTACTGTTTTCTAAAATTAGGTTTTTATAGCTTTTCCAATTGTATTCCACTGTTACCAGGTAGGTGGTATGTCAGGTGTGGTTGGTTTGGGAAGAGATGTTTTCTCTGATGATCTGATTGGTGAGATAACTAGAACCCTTGGTCTTGAGTGTGCAAGATTTACTGTTCATTCTTAACATGCAGCAATTTTCTCTTTCTCCCCAATCCCCTACCACACCCCTTTGGGAATACACTAATGTCTTTAAGCCATGGGTCCTAAGTCCTCCTTCCTGAAGATTTATCCCTTCCTTCTGTACTAAAGATTAGAAAAGGTGGTCTTGGTGAGTTTCACAGTAGACTGTTTTAGTTATCCAGCTATCCAGCTACATTATGGGAACTTTTTCTTAGATTTTTTTCCCCCTCTGATCTTTACCACAGGAGCCTGGTGGGATTTCTGTAGGAAAAGCTCTTTAAAGAAGTAGAAACTACTCTATGGAACACAGTAGTTTCACACTGTAGCTAATCATAGAATCTTTGGTTTAAAATTCCTACAGGCTTATGTGTTCAAACCTGTGTTTCTCTGCAAGTTCCTGGTCTCTTTGGATATAGGGTGGTAGTTTGTCCTGCAACTTCATCCTTGCCAGATAACCTTTCAGTTTGGCAAGCTTTTTTTGTTTCATGAGTAGAATGATGGCCTCTGAAAGCTTTACATATCTGAACTGAAATGTGATTCCTGAAGTAAGTTGCCTAATGTAGGACATCACATTTAGAAAGTCAGTACAAATATCTTTCTTTATATCTCTTTATCTTAACACATCAATTTTATGGTTTTATGATTAGGGAACATAGAATAATTGATTGTGGTTTGGATTCTGCCTATTTTGAGCTTTAAAAACCTCTGTATTACTAGTAGTAGCCTATTTTTTCTTTCAAATTCTATGTAAGCCTTATAATTATTGAGCATATCATTAACAACTTAGTAATTGTTTCATTTGTAATTAGAGCAAGATTTAGCCTATCTAGGTATAGATTTTGTAAATGTCATTTATAAAAAGTATTTGTCACTTTCTCACTACATTGCCAGAATAAATCAGTTTAGCAAACACTGGTTGTGGGCACCCTGTGTTATGACTAAGACAGTAGATTTTGAGTATAATACAGGCCTGGCCTGGTAAGTAGACTAAGGGGTTGCCAAGGCCAATGAAAATTCTGTGAAGGAAAGGATAGTGCAGTTTCCAATATATTTTAATCTATCTTAATATTGAATCATATTGTTAGTAGTAGGTACAACTGTTCTAGTAAAGAACAGTTGTATAGAAGGTAGGAAATATAGCAATTAGTACTAACCAAAAAGCTGACATAATGACTTTTAAAAAATCATAAAGCTAAATGGAAATTTTAGGGGGTTGTATCATGTATATGGATTTTAACATGTATACTTTCATATAACCACTAGCTCAGTCTAAGTACAGAACAGTTCCTTTTTTTTAGATATATTTATTTTATGTATGTGAGTACACTGTAGCTCCAGACACACCAGAAGAGGGCATCAGATCCCATTACAGATGGTTGTGAGTCACCATGTGGTTGCTGGGAATTGAACTCAGGACCTCTGGGAGAGCAGTTAGTGCTCTTAACCTCTGAGCCATCTCTCCAGCCCCAGAACAGTTCCTTTACCCCAGAAAAATTCTTTTTTGCTAGCTTATTAATCACATGACCTTCCTATTTTAATATCTGGAAGCCAGTAATTTGTATTCCATAATTTTTTATCATTTAGCTAACATTTAAACTGAATGTCATCTTGTGAATCTTGTTTATTCACTCAACACAATGCTGAGAGCCCACATCATTCAAATTGTTATATTAATATTTTGTTTCTTTTGTATTGCTGCATAGGGTAGTCCATGGTACAGATATTACAATTTGTTTAGTCATTCAGTATGGAAATATGGGTGGATTACTTTTGAATTTTGGTGATTATGAGTAGAGCAGCTGTAAAAATTCAAATGCAAGTATTTTATGCATGTAAGTTTACACTTTTCTAGAGTAAATTCCTGCAAATGAGATTGTTAGAATTATACTATCATTCATAGTGACTAGTTAACTATAAAGAATGAAATAGTGTCAGAACCCATATGTGGATCCTGACTTTTTCACTAAATTGGCTGTACAACTTTATATGAATTTAAATTCTTTGTGTATACTATTTATAGAACAAATAATATCTGGGATTATTGTATGAATTATAAATAGCATATTAAGGATAAAAGGCTGAGCAATAATTGGTACATAGAGTACATTATTATGCTTGATGGAATTGTTCTTGTCAAAAACATTTCTCTCATTAATTGAAGAGAGAGTAGCTAAGTAATATATAGTGTTCTTGGTAGTGATATCTTCAAAATGTATAAAAAAATTTAAATCTCAAATGTTTAAAGGAAAATTGCTGTTTCTTATTCAATTAATAACCAAACTGAATGCATGTGTGTGTATCATGTGCATGCAGTGCCCACAGCAGCCAGAAGAGGGCATTCAATCTCCTGGAACGGGGAATTATAGGTGATGTGTGCTGCCTCTTTGGATGATGCTAAGAACTGAATCCATGTGCTCTGCAAGAGCCATTTTTCCAGCACTTGTCTTTGGTGTGTGTGTGTTGGTGGGGGATGTGTGGTTGAGACAAGTTTTCACTATGTAACTCTGGCTGTTCTGGAACTTACTATATAGACCAAGTGTTGAAATTCTTGTCTATTATGTAATATTTGGTTATTTGACTAGGAAGCAGCAATTCTCCATACATTTGTGAGCAATAAGAAGTAGAAATGTTAGAGTGTCCCATACTCTGCAAATAGGTCAATTGCGTGCCTGCAAGTAATACATATTTGAAATCGGTTACAGGATAAGGAAATAAGACATTCAGTTGCCACAGTGAATAGAAAAACAGTTTAATGGAAATTTGGACATTGATTAAAGGATGGCACCCAAGAGAGTGGAATGAACCTGAAACAGTATGTAGAGGGAGGTCTTTTGGTGACATAGAATTTGCAGATTTCCAAATGGAAAGTATTGTCACAGATGATGCATACACCACCATATCCAGCCTCCTTGTCTTTTTAAATATAGATACAACTTTGCAAGCAGCTATATCCTACTCGTTTCACATGAAACTCACCTCTTCTGTGGATATAATAGCACATGCCTAGAATCCCAGCATTCAGGAGGCTGAGACAGGATTGTGAATTTGAAGTCAGCTTGGTCTCTATATAGTGAGGCTGTTTCATAATAGCCCAAGGAGAAGAATGAGGCACTGATAGTCATTCTGCCTGTGTGCTGCATAGTAAGATTATCATAGAAGAGGAGTTTATATCATATAAGTAGAGGTAGATGTGTACATGTTTATATGTAGATCTGTCATGAATCTAAATTTAGTTAAGCACTAGGATCACTAACTTAAATATTCAGCTTTATAGTACTAAATAAATGAACCTATAAAAATTGTTCTTTAGTCCCTCTAGGTAAGCATCTGTTTTTAGGGGAAATTCTCTAGGCTGCTTTTTTTTGACATGATTTCAGTGTATTCCTTCACCCATGTCCAGTTTAACTTACTTCTAGAATACTCTCCACAGAGGTGTAGGCTCTAAAAGCTTCCTTATTTTCCTGTAACTATCACTGCTATTAGGCTACCACAGGGCTCTGGCTACTCACTGCATAGCAAACAGTATGCTTATACCAGAGACCATGGCGGTCAAGATCTTTGACTCATAATCATAACTTTCCTTATCATCTTATCTATACTTTTTTTCTTCTCTACCTATTTTATCTAAGTTTGTATCGATTAGAATCTAAGCACAAGTTATTCTGGTTCTCTGTACTGCTTTTGTCTAGAGTGCTCCCTCTTCTTATGTATTTGTTCCATCCTAGATGTACCTTCAAATCTCATCTTTTTCACTTCAGTGGTTCTTGCCACTTCTGAGTTGGGGCCGAATATGCCTAATACTCCTTTCTAACATGAGACAGTATGATAGAATACTTAACGACTTCAGTGTCTTTTCATCTGTGTAGCATACCATTTTGCAGTGTGATTTTTTTTTCCTGTCAAAAGTTGGGGTCTGATTGCCTACTCCTAGAATATGGGATATTTTATGACATGCTTTGGCAGATACATTACAATATAAGCTAATTGTAGAGGACTTTCCCTGACTTTAAAGAAATACCTTCTTTCTTGTTCTCTGGAAACCTTGATGCAATGATGCAAAGATCTAGATAGCTTGTCAGAGGAAGAAATATGATATGAGGAGAATGGCTCAGTTACTAGGCAATTAGCCATGAGTGAGGCCATCTTAGCCCTTTCAGTCCCAATTCACTATTGTAACTGTATGAAAAACTCTAGAAAAGATTAGCAGAACCATCTAGCTGATTGTAGCCAAACTTCCTAATCTACAGGATTGTAAGCAAATAAAATAAGTCTTATTTTGGTCACTAAAATTTTTGGTGATTTTTCACAATAAATAACTGAATGGACAAAGTTTGTAGTTCTGTATCCCTTCAAGGTCCTAAAGGGCATGATTATGGCAGGATTTCAGTAAAAGATTATTGTGAATCACTATCTTTGTTTTACTTCAAGATTCTCAGTTCTCATGCTTTTCCTGGACTCTCAGAAAAATCCAAAGTTTGGCCTTGCCATATTCTTCTAGAATAGTATCTGATGCTTTTTTGCTCCACTGGGTCAGCATCTATTTATTTGCCCCAGTTGTAGTCCCATGACAGTTTATTCCTGTTATGGGACTACATCAGCTTCATGTTGCATCCCTTTTATTTACCCTTGTTTACTGATTCTTTTGAATCAATCCATTGAATACCTCAGTGCTATAAAGTTGTTTCTAGCCTGCTCAAACCTCTGTCATTAATGCTCAATACATGAATCACATGTGTCCATAGTTACTACAGTCCTTAGAGATTATCTGGAACCATCTTTCCAGTTATGAAATAAGAAAGTAAAGCTCAGACAAGAAATTATTGTTGGTCATTCAAAGTCATATGATAGCAGTGGCAAGGCCAGAATTCACATCTCACACAAATTATTACTTAGTGGATTATCTGTTTCTGTGTATGAAACAAATTGCGTTGGAAGTTTGGTAAGTATAATAACTGTTCCCTCTGCCTTTTCACATGTCCCACATTGTAACTCAAAGACTAATCATTATCTAGTAGATGCATCAATAGTTAATAAATATAATTTTAATTAAGTTATAGTTCAAAGCTGTTATGTAAATACATCCATTTATTTGATTAAATATGACATGTTGTTTTATAAAATTAAATTTGGCCCTTTGAAAATAAACTGGTATAAACTAGGTGCTCAGTAATGACAGTCTTCTTGTTTCTTGTACGAGTTTCCTTCTTTGCATACAAATTTTTTGTGATTATCCCTCAAAGGATGCTAACAAAAAGCATCCTTATCCTAGGAGATAGTTAGCTATCAGGTGGCTTTTAAGATCTTACGATTATCTTAAGGTAAATACCCATGTGTATCTGCACATATACAAGAAAAACACACATGCACATACGTAAAAATGTCTTAAGTATGCTATGGAACAGTTGATATACATAAGTATAACCACATTATTATAAAAGGTGTCCTTCTAGGACAAAAATTTTGTTTTCAAAGGCTTAGGCTCAGATATAAAATAAACCATTCTCCCTTTATTAACAAATTATTTAAATCAAAACAAGAAGACAAATGGGTGGCTTAATTTTCCTAAGGACATTTTCATACAGTTATAGGGGAGTAGACTTTTAAAAATTATTACACTTATTTATTATGTATGTATATACATACACATGTACATGCACATGTGGAAGTCAGAAGACAAGTTGCTGGAGTTGATACACTCCTTCCACGATGTGGGTGTTATGAATTCTGTATTATAAAATTTTAGTTTTCCATTTAGATCTGTTTTATGTTTTATATAATGTTAGGTTTAGGTGAAGGTCTCTCTGCATATATTTGTCTTTGAATTGCTATTTTCTGTTTGTGGAAAATTAGTGGCTTCTGTTTATGTGTGTCAGTCTCCAGGATTTCTTTCCATTGATCTATGTTTTTATTATTTGCTAATACCCTCACCTTGATTATTGTAGCTATGTAGTAAGTCATATATTTAGATATTTGATTCCTCCCATTCATTTTTGTTCTCTTTGGATTTTTGAGACTACGTAGTCCTGGCTGATCTAGAACTAGACATGTAAACCAGGCTGGCCTTTCATTGAGATCCCCCTGCCTCTGCTTCCTTAATGCTGACTATGCACCACCCACACCCAGCTGATGCCTCTAATTCTTTAAAAAATGACTACTTTACTTCTTATTCTTCATAAATTGTATAATCAGCTTATTTATAAGTCTACATAACTGTGGGAATGCTACATACTAGCCCCTCAAACTGGTTTAGTTGAGGGGGGACCTCTGGGACTTCCTAGTGATTCCCTTCACCCCCCCCCATCCCTGGCAGCTACATATTTCCGTTAATTGTCCTTGCCCTCTGGGCCTCTATCTTGTCACTACCCTTACCTGAATCTGCCTCCTATTCCTTTCTCTCTCCTCTCTCCCACCCATATCCCTCCTCTCTGCCTCCCATGACATTTTTTTTTGTTCCCCCTTAAAAGTGAGATTCAAACATCCTCACTTGGGTCTTCCTTGTTTAACTTATTTGGGTCTGTGGGGAGTATCATGGGTATTCTGTACATTTGGGTTATATCCACTTATCAGTGAGTATATACCATGTTTGTCAGGATGATATTTTCTAGTTCCATCCATTTCCCTCCAACTTTATGATGTCCTTGTTTTTAATGGCTGAATAGGTGTTTTGGTTTTTCGAGACAGGGTTTCTCTTATAGCCCAGGCTGGCCTCGAACTCAGAAATCCGCCTGCCTCTGCCTCCCAAGTGCTGGGATTAAAGGCATGCGCCGCCACCACCCGGCTTAGTTTTCCATTGTGTAAATTAACCACATTTTCTAAATTTATTCTTTGGTGAGAGACATCTGGGTTACTTCCAGTTTCTGGCTATTATGAATAAAGCTGCTATGAACCCAGTGAAGCACATGTCCTTGAGGTATAGTGGACTATCGTTTGGGTATATAGCCAGGAATGGGTCTTCAAGTAGAACTATTTCCAGTTTTCTGAGAAACTACCATGTTGTTTTCCAGAATGGTTGTGTAAGTTTGTAATCCCACCAGCAATGGAGATATATTCCCCTTTCTCACTGTTCTCGCTAGTATATGCTGTTGCTTGAGTTTTTTATCTTAGCCATTCTGATTGGTAGAATGTGGAATCTAAAGGTCATTTTGATTTGCATTTCCCTAATGACTAGGGATGTTAAACATTTCTTTAAGTGCTTCTTGGCCATTCGATATTCTTGTCTTTGGAATCCTGTTTAGATCTGGTCCCCATTTTTAAAAATTGGGTTAAATTTGTTTGTTTGTTTGTTTGTTTGTTTGTTTTTGGAGTCTAACTTCTTGAATTCTTTATATATTTTGGATATTAGCCCTCTGTCAGATGTAGGGTTAGTGAAGATCTTTTACCAATCTGAAGGTTGCCGTTGTGTCCTGTTGACAATGTCCTTTGCCTTAAAGAAGCTTTTCAGTTTCATGAGGTCCCATTTATCAATTCTTGATCTTAGAGCCTGAGCCATTGGTGTTCTGTTAAGGATTTTTTTTTCCTGTGCCAATATGTTCAAGGCTATTTCCCACTTTCTCTTCTGGTTTTATGAGGTCCTTGATCCACTCACTTGCACTTGAGCTTTGTACAGGGTGATAGATCTAGATTATTTGCATTCTTCTACATGCAAACCGCCAGTTAGAACAGCACTATTTGTTGAAGATGCTTTCTTTTTTCCATTGTATGCTTTTCGTTTCTTTCTCAAAACTCAAGTGTTCATAGGTGTCTGGGTTTATTTTTGGGTCTTCAATTATATTCCATTGATCAGCCTATCTGTTTTTGTACCAATACTACACAGTTTTTATCACTATTACCCTGTAGTACAGCTTGAGGTCAGGGATGGTGATTCCTCGAGAAGTTCTTTTATTGTTTAGGATTGTGTTCGCTATCCTGGGTTTTTTCTTTTTCTATATGAAGTTGAGAATTTTTTTTCCATGTCTGAAGAATTGTGTTGGAATTTTGATGGGAAATGCATTGAATCTGTAGATTGCTTTTGGTATGATGGTTATTTTTTCTATGTTAATCCTATGGATCCATGAGCATGGGAGATCTTTCCATTTCTGGGGTCTTCTTCGGTTTCTTTCTTCAGGGTCTTGAAGTTTTTGTCATACAGATCTTGTTTGATTAGAGTTACACCGAGATATTTTATATTCTTGGTGGCTATTGTGAAGGATGTTGTTTGCCTAATTTTTTTCTTAGCCCATTTATCATTTGTGTAAAGGAGGGTTACTGATTTGTTTAAGTTATTTTATATCCATCCACTTTGCTGAAGTTTATCAGCTGTAGGAGTTCTCTTGACCAGACATGTTTACCCTGCCTAAGCCAAAATGGTTGACCTGTCTACCCATTGTTGTTGCTGCCTAGAACTTGATTTTCATTTTTCTCAAACCTTCATCAACTTTATCCTATTCTAAGGATTATTATCTCCTTGTTTCTAGTTTCTTGAGGTGAAAACTTGAATTATTGATTGAGATTTTCCCTTTTCTGATGTAAATGTTAGTGCTAAAAATTCCCTTAGCACTGCTTTAGTATGGTCCCATAGATTTTGATGTAATTCCATATTCATTCTCTTAAATGGGTTTTTAATTTTTCTCTTGAGGAGATAAAGACATGGCCCAGTGGTTAAAAGCTCTTGCTTTTTTCAGAGGTTCCAGGATTGGTTCCCAGCACACACATGGTGCTTCACAACCATCTACAACTATAGTTTCAAGAGGATCTGAACCCCAGTTCTGACCTCTAATGGCACAGACACTCAGATGGTATGCATACATATATGTAGGCAAAATATTAATATACATAAAAGAAATCTAAAAATATTTTTCTTCAAAATTTCTTTCTTAGGTATTTAGGAATATATTGTTTGTGAATGTCGATACTTTTATCTTTCTGGACTTATACTTTGATTCCTTTATAATAATAATAATAATATTATTATAATATTATTAGAATAATAATATTATAATAATAATATTATAATAATATTATTATATTATATTAATATTATTATAATATTAATAATATTAATTAATATCAGTTTTTTAAAAAATGTTTCATGACTCAATATGTGGTCTATCTTGATATCTTTTCTATGAATACTTCAAAGGAATGTAGTTTGCTATGATTGGATCATTGTTCTAAAGTGCTGATTAAGTTCTGTTGGTTAATAGTGTTGAGTTTTTCTATATCCTCGTTGACTTTCTGGCAGTTCTATCAATTGCTGAGAGAAGGATGTTGAAGTGTCTAGCCATAATTGTAGACTTGTCAGTTTATCCTTTCATCTTAGTTTTTGCTTTACCTGTCGTGTAGTTTGTATTTGGATATGTACACACTTAATATTTGTCTGTCTATTTTGTAAAGTGACATTTTTATCATTTTTAATATTCTCAATCTGAGTTAATTTTTTAAAGAGTTATTTATTTATTTATTTATTTATTTATTTATTTGAGTACACTGTCAGTGTCTTCAGACACATACTTGAAGAGGGCATTGGATTCCATTACAGATGGTTGTGAGCCACCATGTGGTTGCTGGGGATTGAACTCAGGACCTCTGGAAGAGCAGCCAGTGCTCCAGCCCCCCTGGGTTAATTTTTCTATTAACATAATAACCACTTCAGTTTCTTTTGAGTAATCTTTGTGTTTTATTCCTTTTTTTAAAACTCAGTAAGTTTTTGCATACAGTATATAGAATAGGAAATATTTTTAATCAATTCTTTCAATCAGTTCATTGGTTTACCTAAAATATTTATATTTTCTAGCCCTTCAGAGATCAATTTAATACCTCTAGAACATAATTTCTAGATTTGTGCCAGGTTTATGCAACTATTTTTTGAAACAGGATCTCACTCTGTGGACCTAGCTGGTTTGGATCTCTGTGTAGATTTAGGCTGGCTTCCAATTCACAGAAATTTCCTGCATCTTTCTCTAGAGTTCTAGGACTAAAGGCATGTGTCACCACACTCAGTTTAAATGGTATTTTAATATATGATGTAACTTAAAGCTTACTTAGATGAAGAGTTAAAAGTCTGAGTCCTAGTTCTTTTTTTGCCATATTCTGTGACCTTGTTCAAAAGATATCAGCCAAGTTCCATTAAAAAAAAATCTTCACTGACGACCAGGGAGATGATTCAGTTGTTAAATGCCTACCATATAATCATGGGTCCTGAGTTTGGATTCCCAGTATTCACATAAAGCCTAATGCTGTGGTATACATCGATAACTTCAGCACTGAAGTGGAAAGGGGAGGAAGGAGATAGGCAGATACCTGGAGCTCATGGTATCTATACTCCTGTGAATCTATACTCCTGTTTCAGTAATAGACTCTGTGTTAAAAAGAGAAACAAATACAGTAGAGGGCACTTGAGAGATGGCCCAACAGTCAAGAACTTACACATACATGCACACATCCTACAAAGATCCTGCTGGCTATCAAGTCTAAGGCTAGTTAATAGACACAAAGATAAGATTTGACACACTCTTTGCCTCCCAGGAATTTAAAGTCCACTGGGAGACGTGGGCAGATAATCAGATCACTATAGGGGTAAATATTAAAGGCACAAGGTTAGTATTCCACCCAGGTTGGGAGCAGAAGCAAGTTAAGCAAGTCTTCTAACAAAATATAATTGCTGTATTTTAATCAAAAACAGTAGAAAAATAGACCAGGTAAAGAAACAGGCAGAAGAAAATCAAATACTTCTGAATTTTACTTTTCTTGTATTTAAGAAGTTGACAGTGCCATGGACAGAAGCACTATATAAAGTAGATGTCCTCAGGCCTTGCTATCTTTGGATCTATTTGTTCCCAAATCTCATGGTCCTTAGTTCTACTGGCTCCTGCTGAGCATTCAGCCTCTAGCAAAGTTTTCTTGGTTAGGTTTATAAGTCATCATGGATATCTTACAATTACTTCTTGTATCACTATCAACCATTGTCATACTTCTGTTTCTGTGCAAATCATTTATGTACTGTTTCTTTAGGTAGATTCGGGGAGAGGCCAAAATCATAGGCTTTAAATGACTACTAAACTTACATTTGATTTTTGTCATATTTCTTTTTTTCCTCTGGATTTTTAAAGATATTTATATATTTATTTAGTGAGTGAGTGAGTGTGTGTTCATTTGTTCATGCTTGTTCATGACACGTGTAGAAGCCAGAAAACAACTTTTCAGAATTCAGTTTTCTCCTTCTACCTTGATATTGAGGCAGAGTCTCTCATTATTTTTGCCATTGCACTTCATGTATGAGCTTCTGTCCAATTTTCTTGCCTTAGTCTACCATCTCTCCATTGACAAACTGAGGCTGGAATTGCAGATGTGAAACATCATCAGGCTTTTTATTACAAGTGTTCCAGGTATCAAACTTGAGTATGCAGCAAGTACTTTTATCTACTGAGCTATCTTTCCAGCCCAATCTTTGATTTTTGTTTTGTTTTCTTTTTTTTTGATATTGTGCTATAGTGAGAATTGTTCTGCTCCACCCCACCTTCCTCACTATGATTGACTGAATTCTCTGAAACAGTAACCTAAAATAAATCTTTACTTCCTTAAGTTATTTTGCTGAGATACTACGTCAGAATGAGAAAAAAACCTAACATGCTACCATTCTGTGTTGCATTTACAGCTTTGCTTTCTGTTATAAACCTGTTAGTACAGTATTGGTAATTTGTTTCCTTCTGTTGATCCCTTTTTTAAAACAATGAACTTGAGATTGCAGACCTTGCAATTATGTGTCCCTTTTATTGCTGGTGTCTGTCATCAAAACAAACTTTTAGTGTGAATGAAGTAATGAGTAAAATATTGTGAAATTTAAGCTAAGTTAAGCTAATGTATAGGAGAGTTTTAAAGACTAAACTCCCCCTCTGCTGTTGGGCTTTTGTCAACTTGATATAAACTCGAGTCACCTGGGAAGAAGGAACCTCAGATGAGTAATTATTTCTGTCATATTGGCCTTTGTCATGTCTGTGGAGCGTTTTCTTGATTAAAGTTTGATGTGGGAATGTTCAGCCCACTGTGTGTTCACTGCTGGACAGTTTGTCCTAGGTTTTCTAAGAAAGCAGGTTGAGCAAGGTAGAAAGCGAGATTCCTCCATGGTATGCACTTTACTTCCTCCCTTGAGTTCTTGCCTGACTTCCCTCAATGTTGGACTATGATGTAGAGTAAGCCAAATAAACCCTTTCTTCCTCAAAGTAGTTTGGTCAGTGGTTGTTTTGTTTCGTTTTCTTCCACAGCAACAGAGAACAAACTAATATACTGTCTAAATCCAGATTTTACATTGAGAGTTATGTCAGTTCCTGGGTAGCCTTTTTGTTCCCTTTGTGATGTTTCTTTGTTCTGACAAGTGTATGTGAAAAATGCTTTTGGATAGATCCCCTATACAGGAAAGAACTTACAAAGGATTGCTACTCCTGTCTTGTAGTTTCATTCTAAATTTATGGGGGTAAATGACAATTTTCCTTCTGCACCTAGACAAAGGCCAGTTTCTTTGATGCTAACTCATGTTCTACCTTTGTAAAGGCTGCTTATGTTCTCTCTGAAGTCTTTAGTGTGTTTACTCTCTCCAGTTTTGACTTTTAACTGTTCCTAGTCTTTGGCAGAGAGTATTCAAGATAATACAGAGAGATAAGGAAATACATTGTTAAAAGACAAAGTAATGAGGTTAATAGGGGCCAAAAAAGGAAAACTTGACATACATACATACATACATACATGTGTTTATGTATATATGTATGTATATATAGCATAAGAAGCAATCCAAAATACAAATGGAAATTTAATGTACTTGTAGAATAAGAGTCAGCTTTATCCATAAATAATATTCTTTTCTCTTTTTCACTTTGTGTATATATATATATATATATATATATATATATATATATATATGTATATGTATGTATGTATATGTATATATATACATATATATATAATTTATTTTTTTTTCAAATTATAATTTATACTCATTCACACAGGGGTTATAAACACAAAAAGGCAAGACGTGGGGAAGGGGATGACACTGGAGCGTGGGTGTTCAGGGGGAATACAGATATCTTTCAGAACAGGGTATCGGCTGGGTGAGGGTTCAGGGGACAGGTCACTATGACTCTGCCTATGATTCACTTGTCCTTATCTAAGTTGGTATTATCTGCCAATGCTACCTATTTACAAGATCTATGACAACTCAGGCTGCTAAATTGTCACAAAAACTGCCTGTTTACAATAGCTTATAGCCAACTGTTTCAGTGTTTATTCACAGAGACCCAAGACTTGGTGTTAGTACACATGTATGACAGGCCTATTGCTGATTTTAGGCCTATGGCTGATTTTAGGCCTTCAGTGTGTAAGCAGGGCTGCCCCTGACATCTCCTCCCTTCTCTTTGAGTATAGAAGGGCTGTGGCAATTCTAATCTTGCGAAGGCGGGGATAGAAGCCTGACCTCCAGTAATTGAAGGGGACCTTGTAATGGCTCTGGTCCCCCTGTTGTTTTCCTGGAAAGGGGATACTTTTGACATCAACCCCCATGTAGTCAGGCTTGTCCCTCAGGGAACCCAGAGAGATATTTTTAACTTTTATTGATATTCCCTTGTAGTGCTTAGCCTCGAAGCCTAAGCAAGAATTGAGATTGCCTGTCAGAGGGGGTTCTCGGTGGCCCCTCTCTGCCTCGTCTAGAGGCGGAAGTCCCCTCTTTCAGGTTGGGTGGAGATGGGTTTTGGGAACACCCTGGATAAAGTAACAGCCTCATCTTGAGTCTCGTGGTCCTCCATAGCTAACTTATGATAATGTATCTGAATAGGTTTTGCTACCAAATTATTTATCTGTTGTTGTACAGAGTTAGTCTGCCTATTTGAGGCCCAGCAACCAGAAGAAATAAGCAAAAAGAACCCAAATAATGGTCCCAAGATGAGAGGAGGTAGGGTTGACAACCCTGGAGAAGTTGAAAACCAATTCTTGTACCAGCACTCATCTTTCTCTTTCTCTCTCTGACTTTTCTCAGGGCCTTCTGTTACCTTTTTCATGCTCTCTTTAACCATCCCTGTCTTGTCTATGTAAAGGCAATATTCTTTTTTAAGGGCTGTACACAGTCAAGAGCTGTACACAGCCTTTTCTATTATAATAGAGTAAATCAAGTCCAATAAGGATCTTTGCGACATAAATAAGATTCAAAGTGAAAATTAACCAGTGTCCAAGACAAGAAAAAGAATACTACAAGCATTCCATAAACTCACTTCCTCCTACCCCAGAGGTTTACTATCTTAACACTATCTTAAGTTTTACTGCTACAGATTAGTCTTTTTTCTTCAGTTTTCATAAATAGAGAAAACAGCACATCAATGTTATTTTTTAAGATAGGGTATCACTCTGTATCTCTGGCTGACCTGAAACTCACTTTGTAAACCAGACTGGCCTCAAACTCATAGTTTCATCTGCCTCTGCCTCTAAAGTGCTTCAGTTAAAGGTGCAGCACCACACCTGGCAGAACATATACTTTAAAAGTTCATTCTGTTGTTTATGAATAGTTTTGGAGGTGTTTTTATTTGATTCTGTTACATGTAGTGTGTAGCTGAACATATATGAGTATATATTAGAATATCAGTACTTGTCTGACAAATATATAACCAAGAGTAGAGTAGCTGGGTTATAGGGTATGCGCGAAATTGTTAAGCTTTAATAGATAGTATCACACAGCCAAAACCTTTATACTAAGCTATATTCTCACTGACAGTATATCACTGGTGACACTTTACTATATTGTCAACATTTATTGATTTTTGAATTTTAGCCATTCTGATAAGTAACAGTATATCTTCTTGGAGCTTTGTTTTTCTTCTTTTAAGATGATGCCTCACTGTATTACCCAGGCTTACCTCGAACTAACTCATAATTGTCCTACCTTACTAGCCTCCCAATTAATGTGTATAAGTGCTTACTTGCATGTAGGTAAGTACATTGTATGCACACCTGGTGTCTGGAGAGGCTGGAGGAGGGAGTTACAGATGGTTGTAAGCCACTGTGGGGTGCCGCTAACCAAACCTGATTCCTTGCAAGATTAGTAAGGTCTTAACAGCTGAGACATCTTGTCAATTCCCATATAGTGCTTCTTAATTTCTTTTATTTATTTTTTTTTATTTTTCGAGACAGGGTTTCTCTGTATAGCCCTGGCTGTCCTGGAACTCACTCTGTAGACCAGGCTGGCCTTGAACTCAGAAATCTGACTGTCTCTGCCTCCCAAGTGCTGGGATTAATTTCTTTTAATTAATACAATTTTATATACAGTAAAATTCAAAAAATTGTACAGTTTGAGCATTGATAAATGTATATATCCAGGTGATCCTCACCCTGAGATACAGAACATTTATATCACCCTAGTACAATGGTTCTCAACTTATGGATCACTACCCTTTTGGGGTTGAATATTAGATATTTACATTACAATCCATTATGGTAGCAAAATTAGCAATGAAGTAATTTTGTGGTTGGGGGTCACCACAAAATTAGGAACTGTATTAAAAGGTCTCAGTATTAGGAAGGTTGAAAACCACTGCCCTATAAAGTACCACCATATCTTTCTAGTCAGTTTCCCTCACCAGGGGTAACTACTTGTTCTGACTTATTTCACAATAGACTATAGTTTTTCCTGTTGTTGCACTTCATATAAATGAAATTATACAATATATATTCTTGTGTCTGTGTTGATTTGAGCTTATTTTTCTCTATAGATTCTCTTTTTACAGTATCAATTAACCACTGTAGCCATAAATCTGAAAATTCTAGACTTAAAATTTCAGAAATAAACAAGTCATAAGTTTTAAATTGAATATTGTTCTGAACAGTGTGATGAAATTTTGCATTGTGTTGCCCAGCATATAAATCATTACTTTGTACAGCTTATAAATGTTATTTTTATACTAGCCACTCATATTTGCTGGATAGCTATCTCTCTTATCAGAATACTTGTCAAGTAACTCTCATTTTACTTAATGACTCAAAAGTGTAAAAAGTAGTGATGCTAACAATTTGAATATGCCAAAGGGAAGCTGTTAAGTTCTTCCTTTAAATAGAAGAGTGAACGTTCTTGAATTTTTGAGAAAAAAAAAACATGAAAAGTTGCTAAGATCTGCGCAAGTTATTTAGAAAGGCCACACTCACAAAACTTTTATTACACTACATTGGTCACCTTTTGTTTTTTCAAGAGTTTCTCTGTGAGTTTTACAGAGTTTCTCTGTGTTGCCCTGGCAGTCTTGGAATGCACTCTGTAAAACCAGGCTGACCTAGACCGTAGATATCTGCCTGCCTCTGCTGAGATCAAAGGCATGCACCACTGTAGCCACTCGCGAGCTGCCTCACGTTGGGGGTGGGGGGCACTTTGTAACAGCCGGTGCTGCTGCTCCGGTCCGCTGGTCAGGGCCTAGCAAGAGAGAGAGAGTGGAGACACGAAGAATGGAGACAAGACAGGGAGTCTGATCAAGTCTCGTTTATTGGAAGGAAATCCTGGGTATTTATACCCTTTACTACATGCCTTGCCCTCGTGGACAAGCACAGCTGAAGGCACTACGTCATGTGCCTTGCAGCGTGGATATCACGTGCACCTAGCTAGCAGTGAGGAGACCACGTGTGCCTAGCAGTGAGGAGACCATGTGCACCTAGCTAGCAGTGTGGATATCACGTGCGCCTTGCAGCTGGCTGCACTAAACAGCAAAACAAGATATGTGAGAAAAACAAGATGTTTATTAGAGTGTGCTCAGCTGTTGTAGGCTGTTGAAAACAAGTCTCTTGTCAGGATATATGGCCTGAGATGGCTGTAAAGATGATAGCAGCTTTCGGCTAGGAGTCGGCTCCCAACACACCACCATATCCTACCCGATTATATTATATTGTTATATTTATTACTGTTATTAATATTTTCTGTGCCTAAGAACTAGGGCATGTTCTAAGAAATGAGTCTTTAGGTAATTTTGTTGTGCAGATAACATAGTGTGTCCTCTTATATAATCTTATGGGAGTACCACCATATAATTGTAGTTCATTATTGACCATAATTTTATTATGTGCCACATGACTATATCATAAGATTCATTACTGTCCATAATTTTAGGCATCTCCTTTGGATTTGGAATGTGACTGTTGCAAGTAATGCAATGTTTTTTTAGAGATTCATCCATAAGATGCCTTATGTATCAGTAGTTCATTGTATTTCATTAATTGTATTTCATTGTATAAAGGTAACAACATTTATTATTCTCTTATTAATGGATTTTTCACTTTTAGAAGCCTTACTGTAGCTTTAATTTGTAGTTCCTTGATGGCTAATAGCTCATGAAGAACCTGTTCAACTTCTTTCGCGGTTTTCTGCTAGATTGTCTTCTTATTTATTTGTTAGCTTTTTGTATGGGCTGGATATTAATTCATTACAGTCTAATGCCTGACTTTTCACTATCCTAAAAGTATCCTGGGAACTGCAGAGATGCCTCTGTGATTAAGTTAATTTTTATTTTAATTCTTTCTTTTTCCTTTCTTGAAGCTTTGATTTGTTTATATTTTTTGTACATCTTCTTTCTTACTGTTAGTTTTGTTTTAGCTTTTATTTTGTTTGAGACATAGTCTCACATAACCCAGACTGGATTTGAACTCCTAATTGTCCAGCCCCCACTTTCCAATAATTGGGATTACTGGCCTGCACCACTATGCTCAGCTTATTTTGGCATTCTTAAGAATGGGCTCACATTTGATGTTCCTTATTTGAGAATTTTTAATAATAGATGACTTAACGGTTGCTATGTCAATTCAACATTGGGCCACCCGAATCTCTCCTAATCAGTGTTATTCCCCTTTCTCCCACCTCTTTCCTTCCAATTAAAAATTTTCCCTGGGAGAAAATAATTTCAATGTTTGTCTTGTCTTTTCCTGTGCAAATTGGCATTTTACTGGTTCTTTTTGTATAACAAGTAATTTTAGATTTTTAGCCTAGAAATCTTGCATATTATGTTATATGAATGAATTTGTATCCTGTTTCAGTGCAATCGAGTAGATTTCAGTACAAGTTCCAGTTTGCTTTCTGTGAGTAGCAGTTCCAGTATCAGCTCAGCAGTCAGTGTCTTTACAGTACTATGGAGATGTTACCCACAGGTCAGTAGGGGATAAGGGTGTTTGTTAACTTAGTTCTTTAACTCTTTGATATGTTGACTACGATCAAGAGCTATCCTTTAGCGAGTGCAGGTGATATTCACAAAGTGAATTCCAGATTAACCTGGGCTACAAAACTAAGACACTATGTCAAAAGCTAAACAAAAGTAATTTGACTTTGTGGAGCCATTGATGGCTCCACCACATGGAACAAATGTTTCCTCTTCTTGGAGTTACTAGTTTTTAGCTGCTTCCTAAGTCAGTTACCTTCATTGATGCCATAGCCCCACCATGGGATTTTCCAGGCATTGGAGTTTTGGGGAGAGAAAAACCCCAGGGATTCCCCTCAATTTTCTCTGACTGTTAGAAGTTTCCTTCAAAAATAAAACTTGAACCAGAACACATGCTGTAATCACAACACTCACTTATAGATTTGTGTTGAATTAAGTTCAGGCAAGAGGATACTAGAGGAGGAAAAGTAATTAAAGTGAAGTCGGCGCATAGCTCAGTGGTAGAATCTTGCATAAAGCACTGTGTTCCATTCCTAGTATCCTCCTCACCCCCCCAAAACGGTAAAGGTACTATCAGTTTAGTTGTACTTTACTTTTTGATGCTCTTTCCTGATCCTCTATTGTTAAACTTTCAAAAATTCTAGGCTGGGTTTAATCCCATTCAAGAGACATAGAAGGATTGCCATAAGTTTAATATTTGCCTGGTCTTCATAGTGAATTCCAGGCCAGCGTGGGCTACGGAAAAAGAGTTCTCTGGTAGCTGTCAATGCATTCTTTCTTGCATTTTGTCTTTGACAGTGGCTTTGCTCATTCTAAGCATGAACCCTACTACTACTGAAGTACATACCTGTCTTTGCATTCTTTGCAGACTTTACAGTTGTATCTAAGGGACAAGAAAGATGGTTGTGTATATATTCTGTTTTATATGGAACCAGAAGTAATGATGGATGTTTCTGGTTGGTTGTTCCACTTTAGAGTAATTATGTGAGTGTTTGATGCATTTGGGTAGACAAAAGTTGTTAAGGTTTTTTGTGTTTTTTAAATTATTTATTTTTATTTTATGTGCATTGGTATTCTACCTTCATGTATGTCTGTGTGATGGTGTCAGGTTCCCAGGAATTGGAGTTGCAGACAGTTGTGAGCTTCCATGTGGATGCTAGGAATTGAACCAAGGTCCTGGAAGAACATCCAGTGTTCTTAGCCACTGAGCCATCTCTCCAGCTCTGTTTGTGTGTTTATTGAGACAAGGTCTCACTGTATAGCTTGGCTGTCCTGGAACTTGCTATGTGACCAGACTGACCTTGAATTCAAAGAGATCTGTATGCCTCTGCTTCCTTAAGTACTGGGATTAAAGTTGTGCATCACCAATTTACAGCCAAAAGTTGCTGAGGGCAAGCAGAGGAGCTGCATTAGTTTTTGCAAGGAGAGCTGTGTTATTGACTGGGTATAAAATATCTACTGACAGAGTCACTTTTCTAAATGCATTCTGATAATCTCATCCTTAGCTAGAAATGGTTGTTCTTTATCAACTGCTATACTGTCAACTTTGGTTTTCCTAAATTCTACTTCTCTGACATTTGATCAGTTCTGCTCAGCAACCTTTGCCTTCCAGAAATCCATTGGTAACTCTCACATTCATCTCTGGTTTCCCCATACTTTTGTCCTCCTGATATTACATCTTTTCATTTTGTCACCCAAGGATAAATGCACTGCTTTGTTACATTTTAGGATTTTAACTGCTTACATTTTAAGGATTTATAGTAGTAGAGCTGGAGAGCCTTCCTTAGTGGTGTCAAGTAATCAGTTGTAGCTCATACATTAGAGTCTTTTTTTTTGGTAAGGCATTTTGGTAGCCTAGCAAGTTACTTTTCTAGAATATTAGAACTTTTTAACTTTTTTGAGATTATTATAACATTTCTCCCATCCCTCCCTTCCCTCCAAACCCTCCCATGTACTCCTCCTCATTATCCTTCAAATTTGTGGCCTCTTCTTTCATTAATTGTTATTGAATTTTATATGTATATACATATATATTCCTAAATATAATCCACTCAGTCCAGGTATTACCTGTATGTCTTTCTTTAGGTCTGACCATTCGGTACTAGATGGCTAGTTGGTGTGCTCTTCCCTGGAGAAGAACACCTCTCTTGCTCCCAACTTTGCTCAGTCGAAGGGCTTTTTCTTTCACATGGTGTTTCTGGAGGGTAGTAGGACCAGGACACATGAAGCTCCAGTATAACCAGTATTGTTGGGTCTAGAACAAAATAGTATTCAAACTTTAACTTAAACACCCAAGAGTTTCATGGACTGTTTGTTTTTTTTTCCCCCAAAGATTTATTTTTATGTATATGTTTGTATTTGGGGGGGGGGATGTGCATATGAGTGTTGATACCTACAGAGGCCAGAAGTTGTTGGGAGTCCCCTGGAGTTATAGGCAATTGTAAACTGCCCAGTGTGGACCCTGGGATCTGTACTCAGGGCCTCTGGAAGATCAGTACATGGTTTTAACTGGTGAGCCATCTGCTTTGCCCATATTTTTGTATTTTTTTAATAGAAGAAATTACCGAATACATTACCTTTTTTCCCTTTTCTTAGTTACATGGTACATGGTACAGAATCATTGAAGGAAGGAAATCCAAAATGCACCAAAATGCATAAGTAATATATGTGTTTTTATGTTGTACCATGCTTTCACTGTTTTTACAGTAGGAACACATTCTTTAAAAAGCACAATGAGCTTCCTTATTGTCTATTAAGATTCACTGGGTTTTAGGCATGCAAAGCCTGCTCAACTTAAAGCCTTCTGGACATGTATAAACTGTATATAGAAAAAACAAACTTGTTGGGTTAAAAACTATGTTATCTTCCACAAAGAAGAGTCTCAGACATATCATGCTGCCTCATTCATTTAAAACAATTGAAATCTATTGTTTTCTTGCTTAGGAACAAGGTAGCAGGATAAAGCTGTCTGAATTATGACCCTATTTAGTGTTATTCCTGACTGGCTCTTTCCACAACACTATAGGTCAATGGTACTCCTTTTCTATTACTAAAACTTTAATTTGTTTTCTTTTCAAAGTAGCCAAAGCAACTAGTTCAAAAAAAAACCTTACTCATTCTTATGGTTTTATGTTGCAAAGTAATGTCCTTCCTCTTAGTTGTGGAAAAGAAGTCACATTTGTTCAGATTATTTAAAGCCATCTGTTTTGTTTTGTTGTTTTTTGGTTTTGTTTGTTTGTTTTGCTTCTCATTTCCCTTCCTTTCACCTGTGGTCTTTTTAAACTGAAATGTTCCCGATTCTTTCAGCACTTACTTTTCAAAGGTTTTAATGCGAGGGAAGTTTTGAAGAAGAGTGATACGATGAGCTGTTCATTCTCTCTACCATCTAAAATTGTCAGTAATTATATTTTGCCATATTTTGTTTACTTAACTAAATTAAAACAGAAATAATTACTTTCTTTCTGATTACTTCTGGTGTTCTTATTCCCTTTTCAGTTGTGTTTGTGTGTGTGTCTGTATGTAAATATTTATATTTGTTTTGGATAGATAGGCTTTTCATTTATATAAATAGTGGTATTATGAGTATTTGGATCTTAGCTCTCTCTTTTCAAGTATCTTCTACTAATATTTCCATAGTACATATTGTACTGATTATTACACATGGAACAGGGATGTAAGAGCAATAGTAAGAAAGCATATAGTCTGGCCTGTATGCTATTTAGGCACATATAAGTATGAGTTTTGTCTTTTTTGAAGAAGAAGGTTAGATGTGACCATACAACTTAAGTTGGTCAATAAAATACAAGTAAAACTAATGGGTTTATTTCCAAATAGAAGTTCAAGAGCTAATATGAGCTTTGTCCATTCTCCTAGTGATAGAGGTGGAGCCTCAGCTGGCGTCAAGATAATTGTCAAGATAACAGCTCCATCAAATACATTTTATTTTTTGTATTAGAATTTATTAATTTTATTTTATATGTGAAAGTTTTGCCTACATATATTTATGTATACTATATGCATGCTTGGTGCTGTGAAGATCAAAAGAGAGCTTTAAATCTCCTGGAACTAAAGATATGGGGAATTGTGAACTACCATGTGGTTTAAACCAGGTTCCTCTTTAAGAGTAACTAGTGCACTTAACCACTGAGTCTTTTCTCCAACCACCACTCCCCAAACTCACTTGAAACATAGCATAAGAAAGGTTTTAGCTGTGTTATACCACTGGATTTTAAGTTTCTTAACCCATTGTAATTAATATGTAGATCTTTTTCATTGTAGTTAATTTCAGAAAGTATCCCAGAGTTTGAACGGATTTTATTCTGTCTAACCATTTTCCTGTTGACAGAAGATTAAGTTACTGAATTTTCTTTTACAAACAATTGTATTTTGATAATTTTATATACTTGTGAGAGCTTTTCCAAGATGTGTATTTAGAAAATAGGATTGCTGGTTCATAGGATATGGATATTTTTGGTTAAATTCCTATTCTTTCAGCTGTCATCTCTTAATAAAATAATCTCCCAAATATTTTCTAACTTGCTTTTTTCTCCCTGGATACACCTTTATTGGTCATTGTTTAACATCAATACTTAGATTAGAATATAGTTGTACAACTGTTGCCAAGGTGAGGTTTCTGAATTTATTCCATATTTAGTAGTTGTATCACTGTTTGGTATTTACTGCTATCAAAACTGAACTGTACATAGTTCACCGTAGATGGAGAAATTTGAGTCAATATTTCAGACTAGTATGACCAGCCAAGAATTGTCTGGAAAAGCCGGGCGGTGGTGGTGCACACCTTTAATCCCAGCCAGCGGATTTCTGAGTTCGAGGCCAGCCTGGTGTATAGAGTGAGTTCCAGGACAGCCAGGACTACACAGAGAAACCTTGTCTCGAAAAACCAAAAAAAAAAAAAAAAAAAAAAAAAAAAAAGAATTGTCTGGAAAATTTAAGAATTAAAGGGATTTCCCCTCTGTTGAAAAAAAGCTGAACTTCTGGGGTTTTTTTTTTGTTTTGTTTTTGTTTTGGTTAGTTGGTTGATTTCCTGAGATAAAGTATCTAGCCTCCAAACTTGTTTTAAAGATAGTCTTGTGAATTCCTCACTTTTCTGCCTCCATCTCCCAAAAGATAACAGGCATGCATCTCCACTTCCCAGTTTCAGTGTAGTTTTGATTTGCATTTTCCTGATGGTTATAAATGTTACCCCTTTTTTCACATATTTATTGACCATTTGTACTATGTTTTGTCTTGTCTTGTCTTTTTTTTTATTGGATGTTTTATTTACATTTCATGTTATCCCCTTACCCCATCCCCCCCACCCAGGAACCCCCTCTCCCCTCACCCCTCCTTCTGCTTCTCTGCCGATGTACCCCTACCTACCTCCCCCACTCCCACCTCTCTCCCCTCAAATTCCCACCCACTGGGGCGTCCAGCCTTCATGAGACCAAGGATCTCTTCTTCCACCTATGCCAGACAGGGCCTTCCACCCTTACATATACAGCTGAAGCCATGGGTCCCTCCCTAAGTGCTCCCAGGCTGGTGGTTTAGACCCTGGGAGCTCTGGTTGGTTGGTATTGTTGCTCTCCTCATGGGGCCACAAACCCTTTCAGCTCCAACAGTCTTCACTCTGACTCCTCCATTGGGAACCCCATGATCAGTTCAATGGCTAGCTGTGAGCATCTATCTGCCTCTGAATATGTCACACTCTTGCAGACCTCTAAGGAGACATCTATATCAGGCTCTTATCAGCATGCACTTCCTGACTTCCACATCAGCAGTCTTGTCTTGTCCTGTCTTGTCTTTCCAAGCTGAGATTTCTCTGTCTAACAGCCTTGGCTGTCCTAGAACTCTCTAATATAGAGCAGACTGGCCTTGAACTCAAAGAAATCTGCCTGTCTCTGCCTTCCAATTGCTGAGATTACAGGCACATGCCACCGCTGCTGCCCAGCTCATTTGTGTTACTCTTGAGAAGTATATGTTTATTTTATTTGCTCATTTATTGATCAGATTGTTTAGAAGGGGGTTGATGAGTTTTTTTTTTGCTTTAGTTCTTTGTATGTATGTGTGTGTGTGTGTGTATATATATATATATATATATGCATGCTATGTCATAGTTTCTTAAACTATAGGTCATGACTCCATACAGCGAGGAATCCATGAATGAATGTGGGAATCACGAAAAGTTTGAAAATAATAAAAGGTTTCTGATCATGCAATGACTAAATTTGATTCAAAACCAAGAGCATAATGAATCAGATTTTTCTGAAAATACACTTCTGTGTTACATCGAATGAATTCATAGCTGCCTTGGTTCTGAATACACAGCATGTGCATTTTACATTGCTTCTGCTGTCATACCATGCAATGCTATTTAACTGTGCCTGAAGATTGGTTCAGATGTTGTATGTTGCAGTGCTGTTATTAAAACAAAGTTTTCTGCTCTTACAGAAACAATATAGCAAGCAAAGACTTTTCACTGTATTTCTACTATCATTCTTTGGGATGTAGGTGTCAAGTTCGTATGTATTTGAATAGTATTGTGTTAAAATATGTAAAACTATGTTTGATAGGACTGGAAAAATGGCTCAGCAGTTAGGAGCAGTATTGCAGAGGACCTGGGCTCAGTTCCCTGCACCCACATGGCAGTTCATTAACTGCTTGTAACTCCTGTTCAAGAGATCCAACACCCTTTTCTGGTCTCTACCATACATGTGATACACATACCCTCATTAAGACACAAACACATAAAAATAATTGATACATCTTTTTAAATGACTAGCCTGGTGTAGAACACATCAATAGTCTAGGTGGATCTTTTGGAGTTCTAGATCAGCCCAGTCTACATAGAAAATTCTAGGCCAGCTAGGGTTACATAGTAAGGCCTTGTCATTCGTGTGTGTGTGTGTGTGTGTGTGTGTGTGCACGCGTGTGTGTATATGCAGGCTGGAGAGATGGCTTAGAGGTTAAGAGCACTGACTGCTCTTCCAGAGGTCCTGAGTTCAATTCCCAGCAACCACATGTTGGCTCCCAACCATCTGTAATGGGATCTGATGCCTTCTTCTGGTGTGTCTGAAGATAGCAACAGTGTATTCATATATATAAAATAAATCATTGAAAAAATATTGGCTTTAATTTCACATAAAAATGTTAAATGAACTTTGGCTTGGTATTAGGACAGATTTTTCAGCAATTGCTGAGAAGGTTCTAAACATACTTTTGCCATTCTCTATTTTGTCTCTGTGTGAAGTGACACACACTGACAGTTACAAAAATTAAAATACCCAGCCAGACATGGCAGTGTATTCCTTTAATCCCAGCACCAGGGAAGCAGAGGCAAGGTAATCTCTGAATTCCAGGCCAGCCTGGTCTACAAAGTGGGTTCCATGACAGCTAGGGCTGTTACACAGAGAAACCGTGTCTCAAACAACAACAGCAACAACCAACCAACCAATCAACCAAAAAACAAAAGGGAAGGAAAGAAAGAAATAGAGAGAGAGAATGAAATAGAGAGGTGGCTTAGCAGTGTTGGGAGTACTTGGTCCTTTTACAGAAGACCAAAGTTCTACTCCCAGCAACAATTTGGCTTAAAAATGCCTGCAATTCCAACTCTAGAGGATCCAACACCTTTTCTGGCCTTGGTCCTGCACATTGCATGCGCAAGTGCACACATACACACACACATACACGTATGTGTGCATATTTTCTCTCTCACCACACACACAAAAATATTTTTAAAAAATTGACCAGATTTGGAAAATATTGACATGATTCTCCTTGTTTGATGTATCAGTCTAAGGACATGAATATGTTATGTTATATAGCAAAATATTGACATGATTCTCCTTGTTTGATGTATCAGTCTAAGGACATGAATATGTTACGTTATATAGCACAGGAAAATTAAGGTTGCTAAGCAATCATTAAAAAGTAAGGACACTAACTTGAATTATTTGGTTGGCCTGAACATAATTACAGGAGTCTTTGCAAATAGAAAAATGGAATAGAGATCTAGATCTGATTATAGAAGTTATTATTATCTGAGAATTGTAACATTGTTTACTTTAAAGATGGCCAGGATCCGTGGAGTAAATATAAGTACTCTAGAAACTGGGCTTGGCAAGAAAATAAATTCTCTAAAAAACCTCTAGAAAGAGATGCAGCTCTGCTGGCATTTTAGTTTTATCCCATTGAAGCCAGACCCACTGAAACATAAATGTTGTAGTTTTAGGCCACTCTTAATGGTAATTTGTTACTGTAACACTAGAACACTAACAACTAGATATTTTAGGAAAGCTCCCATAAGCTAGGAATTTATTTCTGTTTTTTCATTTTTGCTTATTCTTTTAAAACAGTGTCTTACTATGTAACCTAGCCTGGCATAGGACTTGGAACACTTCCTGCATCATCTTCCCAAGTAGCTGGGATGGCAGGCATGCACTATTACACCTGACAAATAGTTAGAACTGTAAATGTTTGGCAGTAACATACATACATTCATATATATATACACATATATATATTCATATATACATATGTGTGTATCTATTATATATAGATATACAAATATAAAGAGAGAAATATCCCTATGTAATTACACAAAGTGCTTCTACAAGTAAATTTGTGCATTCAGTAGGGAATAGTTAAAAATATACTACTTTTATCTCTACTTAAATTTCTATATTCATTGTGGTCTTAAATTAAGTGTTTTTGTTTTAATTTAGTTTGGTTAAGATGTGGGCTGACAATGTAGCCTTGGTTGGCTTGGAACTCACTGTATAGACCAGGCTGGCCTCAAACTTTTAGAGATCCCTTGATTCTGCCTCCTGGATGCTGGGGTTAACGGTGTACAATACCATGCCTGGTCAACATTACTTTTGGCATAGATTTTTTTGTTTTGCTGTTTCTATAGCAGCATTATTGTGATAAAATTGATATACCATATAGTTCATCTGTTTAAGTATACAATTTGATGATTTTAACATCATCATGGACATGTGCAACCATCACCACAGAGCACCTTAAACGTTGTTAATGCTAGCACATTGTTTTCTTACTTGTAGTGTTTCTGATGAGAAGACAGTTGTTAATCTTATTGATCTTGTTGGGGGTGGGTTTTGTGAGTGAGTTATTTTCCCCCCTGACTCTTTTCAAGATTTTCTCCTTATTTTTATGAATTTTCATAAATTCTACTAAAATGGTTATATTTGTGGTTCTCTTTGCATATATCTTACTTAGAATTTGTTCAATTTCCTGTATATGAAAATTAATGTTTTTCAGTAAGTTTGGGAAGTTTGTGGCAGGAATGGTGTTCTCCTTTTTTTTTCTTTCTCCTGGTATTCCCAGTACATATATGCTAATGCACATAATAAGTAACTCACATTACTCTGAAGCTCTGTTCAATTTTGATCCGTGTTTCTCTCAACTCTTCAGCTTGCATAATTTTTGTGGAAATATTTCCAGTTCACTGATTCTAGTCAGTCCTATTTCATACTTTGTTTCTCTATTGTAATTCTGTTTATCAAAGCATACTTCATTTCTTTAAGTAAACATGGTTTTCTTTAGTTCTTTGAATATATTTACATAGTTAATACAATGTCTATGCCTACTAAATCCAGCATCTGGTTTCTTTCTTAGACAGTTTCTATTGCTTGTTTGTTTGTTTGCTATTGTTTGGTTATTCCTTCTTATTTCTTTGAATGTCTTACCAGTTTTGTTGGAAACTGGATGTTTTCTTTTTTTTTTTTTTAAAGATTTATTTATTTATTATATATGAATACACTGTAGCTGTCTTCAGACACACCAGAAGAGGGCATCAGATCTCATTACAGATGGTTGTGAGCCACCATGTGGTTGCTGGGATTTGAACTCAGGACCTCTGGAAGTGCAGTCAGTGCTCTTAACCACTGAGCCATCTCTCCAGCCCCTGGATGTTTTCAATAATATAACAAGTAGTACCCACCCCAACTTTGTTATTTGCTTCTTTAGTGAGTAACTAAATTATTTTATTGAAGTTCATTTACAAATCCCTGACCCCTGTAAAGCTTCCAATGCTGTTTTTACGAGGTATAGCTTTGGATATGCCTATAGTCATCCTGGGGTGATGATGGTTTGACAAGGATTCCTTTAGTTGTCTCTTTTCCTCCTTAACCACATTCCATTTTGTGGTGGTGTTCTTGTTGTTATTGCTGCTGCTGCTGCTGCTAATGTTTGAGACAGGGTCTCACTAAGTAGCCTTGGTTGGTCTGGAACTTACTATATAGACCAGGCTGCCATTAAAGTCCTAGAGATCAGCCTGCTTCTACTTCTACCTCCAGAGTGCTAGAATTAAAGGTGTGTGTCATCACACATTCCACTTTTTAAACTCCACTAGTTACTGGCTAATTGTCTCCCCTCCCCCTCCTCTACTAATTACATTGATGCTTGCCTATGTGTATGTATGTACATCATGTATATGCCTGGTACCCACAGTGATCAGAAGAAGATATCACAACCCTTTAAATAAAGTTATAGATGGTTGTGAGCTGTTGTGTGGATACTGGTAGCTAAACCCAAGTTCTATGCAAAAGCAGCAAATGCTCTTAGCCACCAAACTGTCTCTCAATCTCCCTGGTTCTGATATTTTCAGTAGTGTAAATTGCTACATTAAACAAATCAGGTTAAATTAGTGTTCCTTAATGGGGAATGAGAATGGATAGCCTGGAGGGTCCCAGATGCCAGGGAAGTGAAAGACTCCCAAGACCCAATGAGAATGACTTTAGCTGAAATGCAGAGTGAAGGGGAGATAGAACCTGTAGAGACCACCTCCAATAGATAGGCATGGCCCCTGGTTGAGGGGTGGGGCCACCCACCTATCTCAAAGTTTTTAACCCAGAAATGTTCCTGTCCAAAGGAAAAACAGGGACATAAAATGGGATGATAGTGTCAGGCATAGGTGGGTGAGGAAGTCCTTGGTCCAGTGAAGGCTGGACGCCCCAGTGTGGGGAAAACTGTAGATGGGGAGGTGAGAATGGGAGGGTGGGTGGGGACATATCTTCATAGAAGCAGGAGGAGGGGGGATGGGATTGGGGGTTCCTTGGTGGGGGGGTAAGGGGATTACATCTGAAATGTAAATAAAATATCCAATAAAAAAAAGAAAAGAAAAAAATGGAGCAGAGACTGAAGGAAGGGCCATCCAGGAACTGCCTCACCCGGGGATCCATCCTGTCTGCAGACACCAAGCCCTCACACTGTTGCTGTTGCTAAGAGGCACTTGCTGACAGGAACCTTGATGTGACTGTTCCTTGGGATGTTCTTCCAGCAACTGACCAATGCAGATGTGGATGCTTGGAGCCAACCATCAGACTAAGCTCAAGGACCCTGGTGGGGGAGCTGGTAGAAGGACTGGAGGAGCAGAGGGGGATTGCAACCTCTTAGGAAGAATAGTGTTGGCTGGCCAGACCATCCAGTGCTCCCAGGGACTAGACCACCAACCTAAGAGTGTACAAGGAGGAATCCATGGCTCCAGATACATATGTACCAAAGGATGGCCTTGTCTGAGGTCTGTGGGAGGAGGAGGCCTTTGGTCCTGTGGAGGTTTGATGCCCAGCATAGGGGTATGCTAGAACAGTGGAGTGGGAGAGGGTGGGTGGGGGAGCACCATCATAGAGGCAAAGGGGATGGGGAGAGGGCTGATGTGGGATGGGGGGTTTGTGGAGGGATAACTGGGAAGTGGGATATCATTTGAGATATAAAGGAATGGAATTATTAATTAAAACAAAACAGATTAGCACTCCTTTGAAGAGGTAGTTCTTGATATTGGTGTTTAAGATTTCTTCTTGGGGGCTGGAGCGATGGCTTGGAGGTTAAGAACACTGACTATTCTTCCAGAGGTCCTGAGTTCAATTCCCACCAACCACATGGTGGCTCACAACCATCTATAATGAGTTCTGATGCCCTGTTCTGGTGTGCAAGCTTATATGCAAGCAGAACACTATGTATAGGATGGATGGATGGATGGATGGATGGATGGATGGATGGATGAATAGATTTCTTCTTGGGTAGGATAATTGTACCTCAGTGCAATTGTACCTATATGCAAGAGTACTTGCATAGTATGTATAGGGCCATAGATGTAATCACAGCACTGTAGAGAGAGATTTCTTCTGACTCCAAGAGGCTCTTTCTTCTTGTTTCCTTCAATATATCAAACAGCCTAGGTTTGAACTTGTCATACTCACTTGAAAATTAAGTCATATCCACTAGGGAAGAATTGGAGCCCTCTATTCTGTGGCTTGCTTTTCTCCCTAGCTGGGAATAAATAATCTGTGAGTTAGAGCTCTAATACATTGACTGGAGCAACGTTGTCCTTCTGAGTGGCAGCCCTAGGTCTCTTGGGTTTGCCCTTTCTGTAGAACATCTACTTCTTCAAGCTGCAATCAAGACAACCAAAGACTCAGTATTTTTAATAGCACCACACTCAAGGTATTTTTCCTACTCAATAATTGAGAGCTAGGTAGAAGAAAGGAGTCCACCACACGCCACCTCTCAGCCAAACTCACTTGAAACTTAGCCTCAATAGCCAGTAGTTGGTGGCACAATAAACAGTGCTGATGGTCCTGCTCCTCCCAGAAGAAAGACTTCCAACTAATGTTTGGAGAAAAGGAAACCCTATCTTCTTAACTGTACCAATCTGGCATGAGGCCTGTACTGGAGAGACAGAATGAATTGAGGTTAAATGCCATAGACTATCATTTATTTAATTTGCCTCCTGAGTTTTAGTAGATTGTCTTGAATAGATATTCCTTTCTTTGCAATATATCCTTATGGTTATTTCTAGAGATTTCTAATGGTTGGCTATTATGGTTTCAGCTGAAACAACTTTGCTAGTTTTATTAATGAATGGATCTATGAAACTCCATATACAATTATGCCAAAAGTAGAGAACTCTGCAAACTTTTTAGCAGATGGTCTTGTGGCTCTTGTTGCTCATGGTTAGTCAATAGTTGTCATGGTCTTGGACGTCTATTCCTTGGTAGATTGTAAGTGGCTTGAAGTAAATACCTTCAATCTTTATATGTAGAACCCTGGTAGTGCCTACTATTATTTATTTTCTGTTGTGACATATAAAAGAATGACAGTCCTTACTTATACAAAAATCTTTTCTACTTTATATTTTTAATGCTTCCTTTGTGACTTTAAGTGTTTGGGTTTTGTTTGTCTTTTCATGATCTGTGATTGTTTTTAATTAACTTCTTACTGTTGACAACTTACAGACTATCTCCTTTATTTCAGTCTTTCCATCTAATAAGTTTGCAAAAAGTGCCACTACCAATCAGATATATACAGTAGTTCTATTTTTGTACATTTCTGAATGAGTGTTTAAGACAATTCTGAATTATTACTTAGTCTTAGATAATAAAGAATTTAAAAGCAACAGTCTAAGATGCAGGGTTTTAAAAGTGTATTTATAGATCAATTATAAAGAAGTATTTAGTATTCTATTTGTGACTATACATAAACCACACTAAAAAGCTTCTCAGCAGTAAAAGTCAGCATCCTTAGACATAGGGAATTCTAATTAAAATGGCATTGTCAAGAATAGACTGTTACTTCCTGAAGTTTAACCGTTGTCTATAACAGGCCAGAAAACACAAACTGAAAGACATGTAACTTCTGCTTTGTTCTGAGACAGAGAATTTTCCCAGTGTTTAAACATAACCAAATGCCAAGTATATAAATCTAAGTATAGAAACCTTTTGGTAGGTTTTGAGGTAACACCTCATCTTAGTGAAAAGTCAAACATTGCTAATTAAGTCCACCCCTATCTTGAGAAATTGAGAACAGTGATAGTATTTATGCCAACTGAAACTGTGATTTTTAGAAAGATCATATCCATTTTACTTAAATCAAGACTATCTAACAATAAACATTGCTAAACATTCATGATCTGAATTTTAGTATATTAATTAAATTATGGTAATATATTAAAAGCCACAAGACATTTATTTTGTAATAAATTAGGCAGTGGGATTACTCATTAGTAGCCTTTTTAAGATAAGCTATTAGGTCTGATTTTTCTACCTTTTCTTATTCCCAGTTAATGGCTTTTGTTCCAGGAATGTGCTTTTTGGGATTCTCCAAATACTACACTAATACATCTTCTCCCTGTATGATGCCTTTGATTTTGTTGGCATCTGTGTAAAAGGATCCAGTTGACTTTTCTTCCTCCCACACAGAACATGGAGATTTGGTCCAGTCTGATACTTGCCTCCCACACTTTGGGGGAAAAAATCTTCTTGCCTTCCTCACCAACACCCATTTTTAATTTGTTGCCCTCTGTTCAACAGCACTAACACTACTATCTAAAGCCAGATGCTCCACACTCTTTTTAAATGTTTGTGTCTTCCTTAACTCTTGTGTGAGCGTGTTCCCAGAAAGGTGATAGACTCTTTTAATCTATTGTTGGAAACACTGCAAGCAGTAGAAGATACTGTCCAAAGCTTTGCAATATTGGAACTTTAAAAAGAAAACTTATGTGTACATTGAGATCTTTTAGATTAGGCTTCTTGTTTGGGAAATGGGGACAAGAAAGGGGGCAGGAAAAAGGCTGTGTGATCATTCTCTTTCTTCAGCCAGCTTCTTTTTTAGCCATCTGTGTTTTATGTCTTTCAGCCTAGGCCCTTGACAACTATGTCTTCATGACTGCTGTTTCTTTTCATGTACTTGTTGTTTCTGACTGCAGATACTGCAGCTAGATCCCATTATTTGATTCTGGCCAGCAGTGTACCACTCAGCCTTACCAAACCTTTAATATATTTTGTATTGTAGATTTAATAGTATTCTCTTCCCATTACTTTAGGTCATATGTGAGTATATTTGATAGAAACCATTCACTTTCTAAAGTTTGCCTATTGCTGTTACTCTGGGGTCTAGGGAACACTATTTTTTTGTTTTTATTTTGGTTGCTTTTGTTATTTTGTTATAATTTGTTGATGGTCTCACTATTATGATCTTGGTTGTTTTTTAATTCATAGTAGTTCTTTGGTGTCAGCTTCTCAATGTGAGACAATATTAACTGAGTTCTTGGACAAGTATATATTGATCATTGTTCTCTTTCCCAGGATGCACCATGATGAAACGGCATAGACCTGTCAGCAGCAGTGAGAGTTCAGATGAGTGTGAGTAAAACTAGCTAGTAATCTATGTATCTTGTGGCCCTTGAGGATCTTTTCTTTGACTTGAGTATAACTTGTTTCATGTTCCCTCCAACAGTTAAAATATTTCTGAGAAGGAAAGATCAGGATCCATTTTTACTCTTTTAATTTCATTAGAAATTTATAAATTAGGTAGAAGAATTGATTTTATGTGTTATATAACACTTGGAATTTTCACTTTAAATTTAGTTATAACAAAAGCTAGATCTACTAATGCTTTAACAGAACTTCTTTAAAAAGAAAGAAAAAAGTATTAAAAATATAAACTGTAGATCCTGACTTTGATTATAACTAAGGTTTGGTTGAGGATCAATCATTAGTTTTTCTAGGCTTCCTTCCTTCCTCCCTCCCTCCCTCCCTCCCTCCCTCCCTCCCTCCCTCCCTTCCTTCCTTCCTTCCTTCCTTTCTTTCTTTCTGGTAGATTTTTTTTTCTCCAAGCAGAACACAAATTTGGTTATTCCAAAATATTATGAGATACGATTATGCCAGGTTGAATCTTCACAGCCATTGTTAAAACTTTTATAATCTGGGTTGTCACTAATAAATGTTAAACTCCATTGAGGCTCTCTCTTGGGTACAGCTGAATAATTTCTTCAGTAGTATGAGATCTTGTGGTCTTCTATCATATCTTTCATATCTAGTTAGTTAGTTGGCATTTAAAGTAGTGAGTAATACATTTCAGTATTTTTTCTAATTATCTTTTGCAGGTCCTTCCACTTCATTTACTTCTAGCTCAATGTATAGAAAGAAGTCAAAAAATCCTAAGGAACACAAGAAGTCTGCTGAGGTGAGATCATATATTCAATTTTATACTTAAAAAGTAGTATCTGCCTCCTGCCAACATGTTAACAATACCCAGAATTTATAAATATGCCAAGTGAAATAAATACCAGTGAGCCAATATAGATAGACTCATTTACTTATGATAATACTTATTTTCCATAAAAGAATTTTTCTTTTCTCCTTTATAAAAGTAGTAGTATTTACACTGATTTTATTTGAAGAATAAGTTCTCAGCTTTACAGTAGTCCTCCCCTAGCTAAGAAATCAAAGAGACCCAGACTTGGGGGATCTTTGAAAGATTCCAAGATCTTATAGCCTAATGTTGAAAAGAGTTAAAAAGAGTTACATTAGAGGGTGGGAGATAGTGCAAGAAAGGGATAGGTAAAGAGTTTGTGGGTGGAGAAGGAAAGGACTGAATCCTGACAGCTTTTGAAACATTACTAGCCCAGAAAAAAATAGATTTCTTCTCTGACGCTCAGCCTCTCCCCTAAGAGCACCAAACTACCAGGATTGTACTTACATTTAGTCATAAAGATTTTCCTCAGTGGAAATTAAATGATTAGAAATTGACCCTATGCATCTTCATTTTCACTATAAGTAAAATTCTTTTGGTAGTTATCTTTAGGCATTGCAAATAATAACAAGATTAGTGGCTTAAAACAGTATATATTTATTATCTGTTTCTATGGTCAGGAATCTATATTGAATGTGACTAGATTCTGTGTCTTTCAGGGCTACAACCACTGTGCTCACTAGGATGTTCTCACTGGGGATTAGAAAAGAATTCACTTTTAAGTTATGGGCAAAATTCCTTTCCTTGAAGCTAAAAGACTCAAGATCCTTGTGTCCCTGCAGTCTTTTGACAGCACTCAGTTCTTAAGGATTTTATAGTTTCCTGCCATCTGGCCTTCTCTCACAACAGGGCCACTTTCTCAGGGGCAAGAAAGAATCTTTCTCTCCCATATGCTGAAATGAAATTTTATGTGACATAGTATGACGTCAGTGTTTCTAAAAACAAAAAAACTCACATAGCTTTATCATCTAAAACATTTGCCATAGTTATGGTTAGAAGCAAGTCTTAAGTTCCACTCATTCTAACAGAAATGGAATAACTGGTGGGTATTACTTTTCATTCAAGTGTATCCAATAGAGAGCATTTCTCTCTTTCTCAGAGGTCACTTGGTCAGAAATCTTTGTGGGCCTGGTAGAATATCACAGTATTTTTATAAGTATCTGCCATACAGGAAAAACTCAAAAACAGGAGTGGAGGGGACCAGAAAGATACCTCAGCAATTAAGAATACTGGCATTTCTTCTAGAAGATCTAGGTTTGATTCTCAGCATCCACATGGCAACTCAGAACCATCTATAATTGTACTTCCAAGGCATCTAACACTTTCTCACCTCCTCAGGTAGTGGGCACACATGTATCACCACCACCCCCAACACACACACACACACACACACACCACTCATACATATAGAATAAAAATAAATTTAAAAAATTTTAAAGAATATTGTTGAGTGTTCAGTAGACTTTTCTCTAGTCTGGGTTTGTCCCGTATTTGTCTTATGATTGGATTATAATCAAGGTTTAGGAAAATACTATAACAGAATGAAGAGCCTTTCTTGTCACATTATATCAAAGGGGGGAGGTTATCGTTTGATTAGCACAAGGTTTCTCTAGTATAACATTACTTTTTTTTTTTTGCTTTTTCTTGTTCTGTTCACTAAGACTGGCATACTAAAACACAGGGATGATGTTAGGCAAGGATTCACTTTCTGAAGGAAAGAGTTAGTTAACAAATATATTTGATAATATTCTGTGCAGATTTATGTCTTTTATGTCTTCTTATCTTAAATGTGTATTTCTTCATTACAAATAATAACAAGATTAGTGGCTTAGTTCAATATACATGTATTATCTCAGTTTCTGTGGATCAGGAGTAAGTGACTGTGCGTGTGTGTGTGTGTGTCTGTCTGTCTGTCTTGTCTTGTCTTGTCTGTCTGTCTGTCTGTCTGTCTGTCTGTCTGTCTAGTGAGATGGCTCAGGATAAAGACACTTGCTGCAAAGTCTGACAACCTGAGTTCTGAGGCCTTGTTTCAGTTATTAATGAGACAGATATTTTTCTTCCTTTTTAGTTGTGGTAATGAAGATCAAACCCATTTCTTGAGTCTACCACTGAGCTACATTTTCAAGCCTCTTTTTTGTAATACATAAATTTTAGGACTATAAATTTTGTTTTAGGGGGCTGGAGAGATGGCTCAGCGATTAAGAGCACTGACTGCTCTTCCAGAGGTCCTGAGTTCAAATCCCAGCAACCACATGGTGGCTCACAACCATCCGTAATGAGATTGGATGCCCTATTCTAGTGTGTCCAAAGACAGCGACAGTGTACTCATAAATAAAATAAATAAATCTTAAAAAAAACATTTACACAAAAGTCTTTGAAAATAAATAAATAAATAAATAAATTTTGTTTTAAATACCATTTTAGCTGTATCCTATTAATTTTCATAATTAATTTTAAGTTTGTATTTTATGTTGACACACCAATTAGAGTAATTTTTGTCAGAGAAGACGATATGGCCCCAGGTATTTTATATTTGATGAGGTTTGATTTATAGCCCAAGGTATAGTTTATTTTGGTGATTGGTTGTGTCATGAAAATGTAAAAATAATACATCAGATCCCATGGAATTGTAGTTTCAGTTATGTACCACCAGTGTTAGGAAACAAACTTGGATCTTCTGCAAGAACAGGAAGTGCTGTTAACCATGGAGCCATGTCTCCAACTCTATGGATTTTTTTTATATTTATTCTGTTTGTGATCCTCTTCTGCCAAGTTTGGGGAAAACTGTTGCATTATTTTTTCAGTATTTGTTAAGTTCCAACTTATTTAATTTTTGTGATTTAGTAGTTATATGAATGTTACTTTTGTTACTGTTCCACAGATTCTTTTTTTGGGTGGGGTGGGGGTTTGAGACAGGGTTTCTCTGTGTAGCCCTGGCTGTCCTGGAACTCACTTTGTAGACCAGGCCTGCCTCTGCCTCCCAAGTGCTGTGATTAAAGGCGTGCACCACCACCACCCGGCCACAGATTCTTTAAGATCTCATTTTCTTCACAAAATCTGTGATCTGTGATTTCTGTCATTCACTAGTTCTTTTTTTGATGTGTTTTTTAAAGCAGTGGTAATAACTGAAACTAAGGCCTCAGCAGTTCTCTACAAGCCATTTTCTCCAGCCCTGTTTTTTTCTTTTATCAATTCCATTCTCTAGATGAGCTTGACCCAAAAGTTTGTTATTTTAATTATTGTATATCCTTTATTTCTTTGCTGGGATTTTTTTTTGTTTGCAGTTTTGCATTGAGGCAATAATTACCATGGATGCCTGAAAATTCTTGTTCAGTAATTCTAACATTCTTGTCATCTTGGTGTTGAAGCCTATTGATTATCTTTCTCATTCCCAATTCTTAGTTTGACAAGTAATTTTTCAATTGTACTCTGGAATTTTTTTGGTATTATGTTATGCGGCACTCAGTCTATTTAAATCTTTTGTTTTGGCAAACCTCTGCTATAACCAGGTTAGTTGGAATAAAAGTATTCTCTTCCAGTGGCAGGATGCTTGGGCTCCCTTTAGCAGTTCTATTTATCTAGAAGACACAGGGTTTTGTTACTGCTTGGTAGGGATGGTAATACTTACTGCCTCTACTAATAGGACGAGAGTTAGTAGTGAAAGATTCCATGTTACTAATGTGCAGTGATAACAGCTCAGACTATCTACCTAGTCATTACTGACACCAACTTGACAGAGGGGACTCCTAACTAAAGTTAGGTAAAAGTAGATATCAAGATCTCTTGGTTGGTATCTTTTAATACCACATTAGTTACCCTTTATAAAGTCAAACCATGGACTAGGGGTATAGCTCAGTTGATAGAACAGTTGCCTAGCATGAGCACAAAGTCCTGGCTTTAGTCTCAGCCCTCAGAAGGCAGAGGCAGGAAAATCAAAAGTTCATGGTCATTCTCTTGCCTCACAGTGAGTTAGAGAGCAACCTGGACTATACTGAGACATATCTTCTCTTTCTCAAAAAAAATTTTTAAATATATTTTTGAAATACAGTCCTTATAAATGAAGTTTATCAATTTGAAGCATATTATTAAATAGGTTCTAGTATATCCACAGTTACATATCTTTTACCACAGTCTAAATTTAGAATCTTTTCACCACACCTGTTAGAAACCCATTAACCCATAGCAGTTAACTCCCCAATTTCCCTATTCTCAGTCATTGAAAACCACTGATCTGTTTTCCATCTCTGCCTTTGCCTATTCTGGACATTTCTTATAAAGTGGAATCATACAATCTAATTTTTTATGCCTAGTTTCTTCATTTAATATATTGTTTTCAGGATTAGTGTATATAATATCTTATACATCAGTCCCTCATTCATTTCTATAACCAAATGATATTATAGTGCATAAATATACCACATTTTGTTTATCCATTTATCAGTTGATGCATATTTTAATTGTTTCTACTTTTTAGCTGTTATGACTACACATATGTTTTCAGTTGTCTTAAATTCTTGAGTTGAGCCGGGCAGTGGTGGCGCATGCCTTTAATCCCAGCACTTGGGAGGCAGAGGCAGGCGGATTTCTGAGTTCGAGAGTTCGAGGCTAGCCTGGTCTACAGAGTGAGTTCCAGGATAGCCAGGGCTACACAGAGAAACCCTGTCTCGAAAAACCAAAAAAAAAAAAAATTCTTGAGTTGAAGAGCACCCCAGATATTTCCTAAAGTGACATCAGCATGTTTCAGAATTACCAGGACTGTATATGGGAGTTTGAATTTGTTATCACTCTAAGCACCACAGATTTCAGATTTTTTGTGGCCTTCTTATCTACCCTCTTGGCTTAAAGTTGTGGAGTCTTTTTGTGCTTGTCTTCAGAGATCCTGTCTCTGGCATAATTCCCAGTTATCAGCCACTCTTATCAGTAGAGGCTTTTCACTTGGTGCCACGTAGAGTCTGGAGAAGAGGCATCAAATCTTTTATTTTTTTTATTGGATGTTTTATTTACATTTCATATGTTATCCCCTTACCCCATTCTCTCCCCTGCCCAGGAACCCCCTATCCCATCACCCCTCCTCCTGCTTCTCTATGGATGTGCCCCTACCTACCCCCCCATTCCCACCTCCCCACCCTCAAATTCCCACCCACTGGGGCATCCAGCCTTCATGAGACCAAGGATCTCTTCTCCCACCTATGCCCGACAGGGCCATTCTCCCTTACATGTACAGCTAGAGAGGCATCAAATCTTATGTTTCTTTTTTTTTCTGGGAGTTAAACATTGAAGTACAGTATGAATTACATTTTTCTTTAGGGTTCAAGTAGCTACATTAGTAGCTGTTTTTAATATTGTATGAGTGAGATTCCTGTGCATATTCCCCCCAGTTTATCTAGTAAAGAGATTTTAGTAAAGTTGTATGATTCTTACATGTGATTCAAAGGTTTATATAGCTTCTGAAAATTATATACAGAGTTTCAAGGGTATGTTCTTGCATGGTTTTTTTTTCCTAAGCTAGTAAACCTTTCCAAAATGTTCATGCTCTTGTTTTTGTTTGGTTTTTAGTTTGTATTTTATTTTATTTTATTTTATTTTAGTTTGTATTTTATTTTATTTTATTTTATTTTATTTTGAGGGGCCAGGGTTGAGAAAGGCTCTCACTAAGTAGCTCAAGCTAGGCTTGAACTGGTTATGTATCCCAGGCTGTCCTCAGATACTCAGAGTACTGAGATTGCAAGCATGTTCCATCATAAAGGCCTAAAGACTCATGCTGATTGATTTTTTTAAATGAATGTACAAAATAATGGTTTCATTACTACAGCTTCAAACATGTATATCTTATACTTTCCTCACAGCTACCAAGCTCATTATATATTTTTAGTTCTACCTCTACCCTCCTATTAGTTTCTCCCTATTAGTGTTTTTTTCTCTTTTTTCATGTTACTATATTTTTGTAATTTTGTCATTTTTCAGAGTTGAGGATCAAACCCAGGGCCTTGTATTTACTAGGCAAATGCTCTGCCACTGAGCTAAACCACAACCCCATATCACTATATTTTTAAGTCCAGATTCTGCTCATATGAAAGAAAACATGGGATGTTTGTCTTTTTGAGTCTAGCTTATTTTACTTAATATGATGATCATCTCTAAATTCATCCATTTCTACAAATGATATAGTTTTGTTCTTCTAAAAATATTTATTTTATTTTATTTTATTATTTAGGGGTATATGTACAGGTGTCCTGCATTTAGAAGATGGTACTAGATACCTAAGATTTCTTTTTTGTGTTTTCCCAGGAGTAGTATAAGTGGGTCTCTGGTAGTTCTGTGTTTAGTTTTAAGAGAAACCTCTATACTATAGTCCTTAATAGTTCAGCTAACTTATATTTTTATCAACAGTGTATATGGGTCTCCCTTCCTTACATCTTTGCCAACATTTGTTCTCCCCCTGCCCCGTTTGGTGTCTTGGTGTCTTTCTACCTTTGTTTCTGCAAGTATCTGAGATATCAGATGCATATACTGTGTTGGACTTGGCATAGCTTCTAGACTGTATATTAGCTTGTGAATCTCTTTGATCATACATGAGTAGTTATCTGGTAAATACAAAACCCCTTTATTTGAGGAACTTTTGGGGGAAACCTAAAACAGGCACACAATTAAGAACTTATAAAACTTCCAACTTTATTATCTATAAATAATCAATTTATCTTTCATTTGTGATCTTTAACTTGGAAACTACTGGCCATGTTTTTCTTGTGAAGTTTCTGTATTACCTTGTGACTCCTAGAATGTTAGTTCATATTCTACTAGGGCTCTTGCTCAGGAATCCTGCTGCCTTTGGAGCTAAATAATGCACATGGCCGTTGAGCAATCAACTCACATCTTTCTCAGTCTATCAGAAGTTACTTGATTGGGCTAGGTAGAAGAACTCTATACTTTTTGCTTTTAGAAAGAAAGCTAAGATGAACAATGTTATTAAATATCATAATTGCATCTAACATTCATTAGCAGTCACAACCCAATACAGTGCTGATCCTTTTACAAAAATATACCTATTTAATCCTTAAAACAACCCCTATGAGCAATATTACTATCTCCATCTTACAGATGAGTAAAGTGAGATAGAAAATTTAGATAACTTGCTAAAATCTAGTAGGGAGTGAGACCAATAGACCAATCTGGGTAGTCTGTCACAGTACCTGTTTTCTTTTCTTTAAAAATGTTTAATTAAATAAAACTTTGTCTCAGTTCAAAAACCAAAGTATAGATTCTTTCCTTTCGTTGCTGCGTCCACAGCTATGAGTATGCTCAGGCTACAGAAGAGGCTTGCCTCTAGTGTCCTCCGCTGTGGTAAAAAGGTCTGGTTGGACCCCAATGAGACCAATGAAATTACCAATGCCAACTCCCATCAGCAGATCAGGAAGCTGATCAAAGATTGGACTTTCACAGTGAGCCTGTGACTGTCCATTCCCGGGCTCACTGCTGGAAAAACACCTTGGCCCGTTGGAAGGGCAGGCATATGGGCATAGGGAAGAGGAAGGGTACATGCCTGAGAAGGTGCCCTGGATGAGAAGGATGAGGATCCTGCGCCGGCTTCTCAGGAGATACCAGGAATCTAAGAAGATTGACCGCCATATGTATCACAGCCTGTACCTGAAGGTCAAAGGGAATGTATTCAAGAACAAGCAGATTCTCATGAAGCATATCCACAAACTGAAGGCAGACAAGGCCCACAAGAAGCTACTGGCTCATCAGGCTGAGGCTCACAGGTCTGAGACCAAGGGAGCATGGAAGCACAGGGAGGAGCGCCTCCAGGCCAAGAAGGAAGAGATCATCAAGACTCTGTCCAAGGAGGAACTGACCAAGAAATAACGCTTCCCTCATGTCTGTACATAGTGGCCTGGCTGTGGCCTCCCATAGATCAGTTATTAAAGTAAAACAAGCCTTAAAAAAAAAACCAAAGTATAAAACAAAATACATTTTAAAAGATCTAGCTTTTGTTTAACCCTCTGCCTGTCATAAGAATTAATTTTTTGTAAATGCAAATTTGTTCTTCTCTTGATATTTGACTCATGCTCTTGTTCCTTTCCACCCTAGGATGGTACAGGAATAAGGTTCTCACCAGATACACTGTCCTCTTAGTGTTCACAGATTTTAGAACCATGAGTCAAATAAGTCTGATCTTTATAAATGAGTCAGTTTCAAATACAGTCTAAGATATTCCCTTTCTTTTGCTTTTCTTCACCTGCATATACTTTAGTTTATCCTTTTATACTTTCTTTATGCAAATGCATCCGTGTGTGTATATGTGTATGTGTGTGTTTGTGTGTATGTGTGTGTATATTCACATCATTAATCAACAATTTTTTTTAGACCCTAAGAATAACCTTTCTAGGCAGAAATAGATTTATAAGACCAGTGTAGTAAATATATTTTAATCACTTTGTAGATATTTGCCTAACTGCTGATCATATAAGTAATCTTTTTTTCTCTATAAAGGAGAAGGAAAAACTACTGGCTATTAGATTTACTTTTGAGTTAAATAAGAGAAATGGGTGTAAGTTAGTTGATTAGTCTGCAATTTGAGCTTTCCCAAACTTCACAGAGTGCCTGATCCCTGGAAGTTCAGTATTTCTGGAGCCAGGGACAAGGACCCGATGTCATTAACCTTTGCTTTTATATTGCCTTGTCTATAATCTTTTTTAAAATTATGTATGTTTGGTAAATATATGTACTAGCTTTCTAGGCCTAGGATAATAAATTACCACAAAGTAGATGGCTTTTAAAATAATAGGGATTCGGTCTCTGTTCTGGTGGCTAGAAGTCCAAAGTTAGCCTCCTCTAAAGCACTTAGAGGTTTTAGGAGAGATTCCACTCTTCTTTTGTTTCTGGTGGCATTCGTTGATTTGTTTGTTTAATCAATGAATGCATCATCTAATCACTGCCTCCTACTCCTCTTCTCAAAAATCTCCTCCACCTTTATCTAATAAGGACACTTACTACCAGACTTAAAGTCCATCCAGACCTTCCATAATCATTATCTCCTAGTCCTCTTCTTCTTCCTCTTCTTCTTCTTCCTCCTCCTCCTCCTCATCCTGATCTTCTTCCTTCTGATCCTTAATAAAGCTGCAAAACCTCTTTCTGTAAACATTCACACATCTATAAATTCTGGAAATTAGGATGTGGCCGTTCAACCTACTAATGTGTTTCTGGGTTCCTTAAAAAAAACATAGAACATATTATCATAAGCAGACTTGTAAAGTCTGAATACATTACTTATACTGTGTCATTTGATGGTATGGCCTTTTTAAGTCCATAGTATGATTTTGTAATCACTTGATATATTTTATAAAAAGGCTAGAGAGACTCAGCAGTTCAAAGCACTTACTGTTCTTGTAGGAGAACTGAATTCAGTTCCCAGCTCACAACAAACTGTAATTCAGAGTTTCAAGGGATCAGATACCCTTTTCTTCTCTGTGGGAACCAGGCATGTGGTACATATACATTTATGGAGGCAAACACTAATGTACATAAAAATAAACCATTTTTTTAAAAGAACATTACTTGGAGCTATGGTCAGATTTTTAGCTCTAGTTGTCTTCTCTAGATCTAAGATATGATTTACAGTGCTACCTTTCCCCAAAGACAATAGTTAGAAATTTCTATTTAACCACTGGCTCATTACAGGCACTCTAGTAATTTATAAATGGATTGTAGTGTTTAGCAAAATGATGATTTACTCTCTCCTCCTAAGTACTCAGAACACTGAACTCTATGCAAAACATGGTAAACAGATATGTCTGTGACCTCTTATCCACTTATATGAAGCATTATGTAGTAAATCATCAATTTTTGCTTCTTGTAGCCTTAGCTTTTGCCCTGTGCATCACCCAATTAATTTTAATTGGCCAGCATTCTTAGTAAGATCATTTTGTTGCCACCTGACCACCTTTGTGTTTAATGTAGACTACTTCCATACTGTGCCCTAAAAATTTTTTCCTAAGTGAAACTAGCAGACATTTTCAATGGTTCCTACAAAGTAGGAAATGAGGTGAGCTCTTCCTCAATTAAATGACACCATTTGATTATGTGATAGTTTGGCCTTATACTCTGTAAAAATGACCTCAGTTTAAACCTGACTGTAGCCCCTGAGAATTCATTGCTTTATTGGATCATTCTATGTACTTCCACTTTCTCTTTTTCTTTTTTTTTTTATTCTTTAATCTTTTTTTATAGTCCAGTCGTTATTCCCCCTCCCAGTCTGCCCACTGACTGTTCCTCATCCCATTCCTCCTCCCCCATCCACCCCCTCCACCCCACCTCACCAGACTTTCTCACTCCCTGGGGCCTCTTTCTCACTGAGTCCAGACATGGCAGTTCTCTGCTGTATATGTGTCAGGGGCCTCGTATCAGCTAGTGTATGCTGCCTGGTTGGTGGCTCAATGTCTGAGAGATCTTGGGGGGTCCAGGTTAGTTGAGACTGCTATGGGTCTTCCTATGGGGTTGCCCTCCTCCTCAGCTTCTTCCAGCCTTTGCCTAATTCAACCACAAAGGTCCTCGACTTCTGTCCATTGGTTGAATTGTCCATTGGTTGATTCTTTCAGCTGCTTGTTGGGCCTCTCAAAGGACAGCCATGCTAGGCTCCTGTCTGTAAGCACACCATAGCATCAGTAATAGTGTCAAGCCTTGGACCCTCCCCTTGAGCTGGATCCCAATTTGGGCCAGTCACTGAACCTCCTTTCCTTCAGGCTCTTCTCCATTTTTGTCCCTTCAGGTCTTTTAGACAGGAATAATTATGGGTCAGAGTTTTGACTGTGGGATGGCAGCCCCACTCCTCACTTGATGCCCTGTCTTTCTACTGGAGGTGAAAGTTCTACAAGTTTTCTCACCCCACAGTAGGGCATTTTATCTAAGGTTCCTCCCTTTGAGTCCTGTGAGTCTCTCACCTCCAAAGTCTCTGGTACATTCTAGAGGGTCACCCCACTTCCCACCTCCAGAGGTTGCCTGTTTTCATTCATTCTGCTGCCCCTCACAGCTTCAGTACTGTTTCCTCCCAATACCTGATCATGTTCCCTTCTTCCCCTCCCTGTCCCCTTTCCCACCTAAGTCCCTCCCTCCCTCTGTCCCCCATTATTGCTTTATTCTCTCTCCCAAGTGGGACTGAGGCATCTTCACTTGGGCCCTTCAGCTTGTTAACCTTCTTGAGTTCTAGGTATTCTGTACTTTTATTGGATCATACTGTGTACTTCCACTTTCATGTTACACAGGGCTTGGACATTTTCCTTTTAGAGACTTGATAAGCATTAAAGACTAAAATTTTCTTGATAACATCTCTTCCCTTAATCTTCTAGAAATCTAGATATGTTTATCCTAGTCCTGTAAGTACTATGATTTTTCATAGAAGATATTGTGCAGCATAGACCGATGTGTATATGCTTTCATTATTGCTTAGATGTTAAATGGACATTTATTATTAAAATCATTGCCATGTTAACTTAAGAATTTGTGTTATACCCTTTTTGTTCTTTTGGTGACAAAGCAGAATTGCAAAGTTGACTTCCATAAATATTTGAATCATGTTTCCTGACTAATTTGCATGAGTCCACACTGTAATTGTGTACATTAATCATTGCAACATTTGAACTTCTCAGCTAGATTTCTCTGAAAGAAGTAGAGTTTAGGGCTGGAGAGATGGCTCAGTGTTTAAGAGCACTGACTGCACTTCCAGAGGTCCTGAGTTCAAATCCCAGCAACCACATGGTGGCTCACAACCATCTGTAATGAGATCTGATGCCCTCTTCTGGTGTGTTTGAAGACAGCTACAGTGTATTCATATATAATAAATAAATAAATCTTTAAAAAAAAAAGAAGTGGAGTTTAGATCTTCATTAGGAGTCTCTTGCCTGCCACAGTATATTTATCCTTCTTACTCTTTAGTAATTCATTGATAGTGAAAAATATTGATCAACTGGCTAAGATAAAGTTCTGAATATAAAGCTAAGTAAAACAAAACTATCAACTTTCTAATGTAATTATCTCTGTGTGCACATGCATGTACTTAATGTGTGCATGTGAGAAAAAATTCATATCTGGTAGAGAAAGAAACATAGCAAATATATAGCATAATGTCTATAATTAAAATATGACACAGCTGAAAGGCTATGCATGATAATTCATGTCTGTAATACTAGGCGATTGAGACAGGAGAATTGCCACAAGTTTGAGACCAGCCTGGGCTACAGTCTTAAACCCTGCTTTATAAAAAGCCAAACAGCAGAATGAGAGCATGGATATTTAGCTCAGTGGCAGAACATTCACGTGGCAGGTATGAAGCCCAGCACTGAATCTCCATCACCCTGGGGCTAGGCAGGAGAGTTTAAACATCTTAAACATCTTAGTGTCAGAGAGATTAAGTAAACAAAAACATATTAGGAAATAGAAGTTCTAAAGAATATAGCTAGTAAGGTAGATCTCACTAATATCTATGAGACTTTATTTTGATACTACACATAATAAAGAATACACCATCAGTGCCTTAAAAATATATATCCAGAGTAAGATCAAATATTTTCATAAAATATCAATGGTTTCCATTAAATAGGAATCAGGCAAATGTAACAATTTGAGAATATTACAAAAGTAAACTATACTAACATAATAACAGTGGAAACCAGCAAGAGAACATCTGAAGAAGTCTAACAAGATTCTGTCTGAATTGAGTAGCCAGATTATCACCAGTAAATAAGAGATTTAACATCACACATACCTGATATAATAGAGTATGAACATAGCATCATTTCCTTGATATTCTTGCCAAAAGAAACCCTAAAACAAGCATATCCTCAAACCAGTGAGAACACACTAGATAAATCCCAGTTAGCAGGACACACTTCAAAATACTTGCAACTCCAAAGTATTTGCAAATATTCTCTAAGTGTCAGTCATGAAAGACAAGGAAAGATTGAGCAGTTGTCACAGATTAGAAGATACCAAGGAGGTGTACAGGATCCCAGGTTGAACTCCAAAACAGAAAGCCACCAAGGAATATTGGTGAAAATTGATTAGTCTATAGATTAAGCAGTGGTATTTTGTAAAGTTAATTTCTTTATTTAGGAGCCAGTATAGCAACTCAGGCCTGTAATTACAGCATTTATGAGACTCAGACAGGAGGATTCCTATGAGTTCTAGATCAACCTGAGCTACAGTGAGATCTTGTTTCAAAACTAAATCAAAATTTTCTAGAAAAAATAAATTATAAAAAAAAGAAAAAGAAAAATAAATTATAAAAAAAAGAAAAAGAAAAAATAAATTATAAAAAAAAATTCTGGTTTAGATAAATTTGTTCTAAGGCCAGGTATGATGGCACATGCCCTTTGTCCCATCACTGAGAACCAGTGGAAGGGAAGTCTCTTAGTTTGAGACTAACTTGGTCTGCATAGCAAGTTCCAAGTTAGCCAGGAATATGAAATAAAACCATGTTTCAAAACAAAACAAACAAAATTTAGAACAATTTACCCCAGGTCATTTAAGATGTTATTACTATGTGAAACTACCTGAAGGATATGTAAGAATGCGGTACCATTTTTATAATGTTTCTGTAAGTGTATAATTATGTATAAGTAAAATTTTAAATTAGATAATACCTAAGCAATTGTAAGTTGTCAGCAGATATTTGTTACTTTAATGGAGTTGAGGGTTGTTTCTTTTACTTAAAAAGAAAAAACTCTTTTGGAATAACCTATATTATTTATTTAAATTCAAGGAGACAACAACAACAACATTATTGTTGTTGTTGTTGTTATTATTATTAGACACCTACCCTTTATTAAATCCAGAAGAATTGGCTTTCCTCTTCCTGTGTCAAATCTTGCCAAACATAAATTGACCTACTAAATCAGGAAATGTTTGTCTTATTGGAAATACATGGGGAGAAGGAATGATCTTTTTAAAAAAGAGAATATTAGCTGGGCAGTGGTGTGCACACCTTTAATCCCAGCACTTGGGAGGCAGAGGCAGGTGGATTTCTGGATTTCTGAGTTGGAGGCCAGCCTGGTCTACAGAGTTAGTTCCAGGACAGCCAGGACTATACAGAGAAACCCTGTCTCGAGAAACAAACAAACAAAAAAGAGAGAACATTAAACGGTATCAGTTTCATAGTGATTTTAAAGTATGTACATTGTATCTTCCCAGGTATTCCGGAAGGACCTCATCAGTGCCATGAAAATTCCTGACTCTCACCATGTTAATCCTGACAGCTATTACCTCTTTACTGACACATGGAAAGAAGAATGGGAAAAAGGAGTCCAAGTACCAGCCAATCCAGACTCTGTTCCAACACCTTCTCTCAGGTATTGGCATGTTTACAACCTTGACTTTGGAAAGAACTCTCTGGGATTTTTTTAAAATTATTTCTTGGGGAGAAACTTACGAGTAGGTATACATTTCTAACATGTGAAGTTAATTTAACTCACAAATATACCACGTCATGATTGATGAATAAATTCCAGATCATTTATCTAAGAGATTCATAAGATAAAATGTTTTGAAGTACAATCTAAAATTAGGAAAAGGTCTTAGTTAGACACAAAGATTTCTATATCTGACTCAGCCATCAGTAGCATTTATTAGTCTTTGAAGAGATAACTTTCCCATAGGAAATTGCTTCAATATAACTGGAACCTCGTTAGTGATGGTACTAATAAGTGGCCAAAACATATAGTTTCTAAAACAGAAACTATTTGATCTTGTTTTTGATTTTTGTGGAAAAGAGTTTTAATTTCAGAGGAAATATTAAGCTCTTCAAGAGTAGTGCTGGTTTTAGAAACCATTTTGTCCTACTGGTTTTGGTGTTTCCAGTGCTTTACCCAAGTCTGAAATGAAGAAAGATGGTTCATTATAAGTTTGAATGAATGTAAGAATGAATAAATAGAAGACACAGCTCCAGATAAAGGGCTGGTAGACATATTGGTTAGTATGAGAAAGTATAGATCTTACTGTACATTTATTTCTACCTCTTAATTAGTTCCCCCTTCCCTTTTTTAAAAGATCTCACTGTATAGCCTAGGCAGGCCTTTAACTCATTATATAGCACAAAATAACTTTAAATTACTGTTCTTCTCCCTCAGTCCTCTGAGTACTGGGATCGCAAACATGTCACTGTGCCCAATATATGTTAGGTTCTTTTTTTTTTTTTTTTTTTTTTTTTGGTTTTTGGTTTTTGGAGACAGGGTTTCTCTGTGTAGTCCTGGCTGTCCTGGAACTCACTCTGTAGACCAGGCTGGCCTCGAATTCAGAAATCCGCCTGCCTCTGCCTCCCAAGTGCTGGGATTAAAGGTGTGCGCCACCACTGCCCAGCTATATGTTAGGTTCTTAAAGGGTAGAGAAAGTATCTTTAATTTATCTGCTCTTATCACCAGGTTCATATGTCCTATTTATGCTCTAGAAGTGCTTATTGGATCATTTTTAATAATGCAGGCCCAGGCAGCCGCACACTCTGTTAAGGAAAGCTTCCAACCCTTTTGTTTAACACACATTCCAAGCTTTACTTGATTATTATTGGTACCATCTCCTAAACAGAAGAACACCAGAAATGAAAACAAGTCACTGTTTTCATGTCTTTGTTATTATTTCTTTTTTTATTCATTTTTTACATCCTAACTACAGTTTCCCCTCCCTCCTCTCCTCCAACTCCTTCCCTCCACTTCCCTTCTACCTGCTTCTATCCACTCCTTCATTTCTCCCCAGAAAAGGACAGGCTTCCCCATGGATATCAACCAACTATAGCATATCAAATTGCAGTATGACTAGGCACCTCCTCTCCTATTAGGGCTAGGCAACCTAGTGGGAGGAAAGGGTCCCAAAAGCAGACAAAAGAGTAAGAGACAGCCATGCTCTCAGTGTTTGGAGTCCCATATAAAAACCAAGCTACACAACTGTAACATATGTGCAGAGGGCCTAGGTCAGACCCATGCAGTCTCCCTGGTTGGTGGTTCAGTCTCTGTAGCAACCTGTGAACCCAGGTTAGATGATTCTGTGGGCAATGTTCTTATGGTATCCTTGTCCCCTCTGGCTCCTACGATCCTTCCTCTTTCTTTCTCTTTCACAGGATTCCCCAAGCTCCACCTAATGTTTGTCTGTGGGTCTCTCTGCCTGTTTCTATCAGTTGCTAGGTGAGGCTTCTGATCACAATTGGGCTAGAAACCAATCTGTGAGTATAGCAGAATATCATTAGGAGTCATTTCATTGCCCTTTTTAATTTTTTGCTATTTATGTTTGGTTCTATTGTGGGTCTCTGAGCTCTCCAGCTACTGGATCTTGGCCCTCCAGGCGGTGTCAGGAGTGGGCTTCTCCCATGAACATGGGAGATCTTTCCATCTTCTGATAGCTTCTTCAGTTTCCTTCTTCAAGGACTTAAAATTGTTTGAAGGTTTTTTACTGTCATTCACACACACACACACACACACACACACACACACACCCCCTTGGTGCTACATATCCCATTAACACTCTAAGGATTATTGAAACACCTCAGTTGATGTTTGGTATTGATGTTAAATCAGTATATTATATACACTTTATGGAGGAAGTGAGTTTAATTTGTGGGTTAAGTCTCCCATGTACTATTTTAAATATTATAGCTATCTGATAGTAGTGCAATAAAATTAGTATGGTTTAGGAAGTATTAGAGACTGACAGTTTCCTCTCACAGTTAGAGACACGTGCTCCATTGGAAGAAGGATAGAGAGGAGAGAGACAGAGATCCTTGAATCTAATTTTTTATTTCTTCTTTGAGCACAAGTAGTAACGAACTGTACAGTCCACCTCCCTGAATGACCACCAACCACTCAAATTGCCTCTCAGAGTCCAGAATTTATATATCCTCTGAAAAGTTCCCAGAATTTCAAATGTCACACAATCACAGAAAATATCTACAGCTGGCAAAACCTCACCTCTGCTAGAGCACAAGGTAAATTATAGTCTGCTGCGGACAGTCCAAAGCAGCCCTATGGCCCAACACCTGGGATTAAAACAAAAGCCTATTCTTATAATATTTTTGTTTTTTAAAGAAACTAAAATTCTAGAATTCTCACAACACTCTAATTGATATGAGTGCTCTGTGGTCTAATATTTGTTCTGAGAGTTTAAGATATCTACCATTTATATGTTGTGATTTTTATTAAGTCCCTCTGTTTCCCATAGTTCTTTGCCTATCTTATAGAGTCCTTAATTTTAATTGATCAAGAGAAGCTACTAAATTTGGATTATACTAAATTCCTTATGAATTTATACTAAATTCCTAAATGAAATTCAAAACTGACTGCTCTTTTTTTTTTTTTTTGGCTTTTTCAAGACAGGGTTTCTCTGTGTAGCCCTGGCTGTCCTGGAACTCACTCTGTAGACCAGGCTGGCCTCAAACTCAGAAATCCGCCTGCCTCTGCCTCCCAAGTGCTGGGATTAAAGGCATGCGCCACCACTGCTCAGCAAAACTGACTGCTCTTGATAGGTAGACTATTTTTAGTTTCTTAGAAGAAATCAAGTAAGAATAATTCTGTAGTATATATTTCCTTTGGCATAGGTTCCTGAAGGATTCATTAAAACAGACTCCTTTTTAAAGTCCCAGTATTTGTGAAGCAGAAGTAGGCAAATACATCTTTTCAAGGCCAACCTGGGCTACCTAGCAAGTTTCAGACCAGCCACACTACATATAGTAAAGCCCTTTAAATCATATCTTCAGAACTTGAAGCCTACTTCCTTGTCCTTGGCCCATGTCAGATTCTTGCCAAGCAGCCCCAAAAGCTCTCCACATCTCCCCCTTTTTTATTCAATAGATCTGAAGTATAAGGCTTAAATGTGGTTTTGTTTTGTTGGTATAGGGTATTACTGTGTAGCTCCTTGCTACCGTCTGTGCTGGGATCCCCAAGTGCTAGGTGTACAGACGTGCAACACTACACTCAGCTAAGGAGTTTAAGCAGTTCCTTATATGGCGTTTATACTGATAGACTAGGGGTGTCATTTTGGAATGATTTTTATGGAATATGTTAATCCTATTTCCTGAATTTAATAAAATTTAGTGCATGCCTCCCTCCCTCCTCCTCTTCCTCCTCCTCCTCTTCTTCTTCTTCCTCTCTCTCTCTCTC
>NW_021604706.1:2323505-2370116 GCF_004785775.1 Grammomys surdaster
CTCTCTCTCTCTCTCTCTCTCTCTCTCTCTCTCTCTCTCTGTATGCAGGGGACAACCTTGGATGTCATTTCTCAGGTGCCATCTGTCTTTTTTTATAATAAACTTTGATTTGTCTTTATTTTATGCTGAATTTATTCCCACACCACAAGTGTTTATGCTTCTTCAGGGATATTTTTTATTCTGTGCAGCTTCTTCTGGCTTAAAAATAATTTGGTCTTTCTTAGTGAAGATTGTCTCAGTGTGACAGGGTGCATTCATATATGGGTTAATTAGACCATGAAGTTTGTATTCAATAGTCCACCTTAGGTATTTTGTTCATCTGTATGTGTTCAATAATTACAGATTGTTCGTCTAAATCCTTAAGTTCAGCATTACAAATATATGCAACAACAATTCAGCATTTTTTTGGAGCACAGGTCCTATGTCCAGCCCCACTATTTGGCCTGGGCACACCTACTTAGTCCATCATTATACTACCATAAGGGCACACAATATTCTTTCTTTTTTACACAATACTTCTTGAAAGTGACATCTTTCAGATAGTTAAGTATCTTTTCTGATGTGTACACTCTTGATGAACTAGACAGCTTCAAGTATACTCTTAAAGGGAACACAAAGATCTAACCCTCTTAGTTTGCATGATTTTGTAGAGTTTTTTAGGTCAAGAGAGTAGTGAACCATTTTCACAAATCATCTCAGGCTATTTAGAGGTAGAAACCTTATTTTTTCTTATTTTAAGATTGAGTCTCTCTATGGTCTAGAATTCTCTGGGCAGGCTGAATGGCCACTAAACCCTAGAGAACAGCATATCTCCACTTCCTCCAGTGTTGGGATCAGAAAAACACACCACTTCCTGACTTTTTTGTTTGTTTGCTTGCTTGTTATTATTAGTTTTCTGTGAATTAAACTTGGGTTCTTATGTTTGCAAAGCAGGGACTTTATCAACTAATTTCTCTTCCCAGCCCCTGGAGTTTGTACTTTCGTCAGACTCTTTGAATATATATATATATCTTTGTCTTTAAATAGTAATTAATTTGGAGGCTCAATTATAGGATTGAAGCTTTCTGTTTGAAATACCTGATCTCAGTCACAACTGCTTATTGTACATGCTTCTCTTAATAATCAGCAGTTTTTAGGAGTCAAACTACACTACGGTTTTTATTGTTTGGACTTTGTAGGACACCTTTAATAATTTAATCTTTGTGACATAATTTTTTTCATATAATTTATTTTTTGTCAAATCGTAATTCATTCACACAGGGGTTATAAACACAGAAAGGCAGGATGTGGGGAAGGGAATGACACTGGAGTGTGGATGTTCAGGGGGAATACAGATATCTTCAGGACCGGAACCGGGTATCAGCTGGGTGAAGGTTCAGGGGACAAGTCACTATGACTCTGCCTATGACTCGCTTGACCTTATCTAAGTTGGTGTTGTCTGCCAAGGCTACCTATTTACAAGATCTATGACTACTCAGGCTTGTAGATTTCCACAAAAGCTGCCTGTTTACATTAGCTTATAGCCATCTGTTTCAATGTTTATCCACAGAGACCCAAGACTTGGTGTTAGCATACATGTATGACAGGCCTATTGCTGATTTTAGGCCTATGGCTGATTTTAGGCCTTCAGTGTGTAAGCAGGGCTGCCCCTGACATCTCCTCCCTTCTCTGAGTATAGAAGGGCTGTGGCAATTCTAATCTTGCGAAGGCGGGGATAGAGACCTGACGTCCAGTAATTGAAGGGGACCTTGTAGTGGCTCTGGTCCCCCTGTCGTTGTCCAGTGTGGCATGAGGGCCATACCCATCCCGATGTCTTTTTCCTGGAGAGGGGATACTTTTGACATCAACCCCTATGCAGTCAGGCTTGTCCCTCAGGGAACCCAGAGAGATATTTTTATCTTTTATTTATAGTCCCTTGCAGTGCTTAGCCTCGCAGCCTAAGCAAGAATTCAGATCGCCTGTGACATGATAATTTGAATGTTGAAAAGAATACATTTCTGTGGTTTCATCTGTATTTCAAAAACAAATTTAACCATGCTAGTCCACACAATACTTAGGAAGCAAGAGTTCAAAGCCAGCCTAGATATAATGAGACCCTTACTCAAAAATAAAATAAAATTAATTCAGTTAGTGTCTTGGGTTATTATATAAAATCAGATTTCTTTGGCCTGACAACATGAAATGACTGCAAGACTAGCTTCTGTTTAAGACCCACTTCTCTTCAGTGAAATGTATCTTCATGATAGTTTATCATTTTGTAATTCATTTCTTTAAGGTTTGGGGGGGGCTGGTTGGCACACACATTTTTATGAGCTGGTCAGATAATAACTTTCAAAGTCAGTTCTCTCCATCTTTTGTGTAGATTTGAGGGATCAAACCTAGGTCATTAAGCTTGGTGGCAAGTGCTTTCTTGGTTTATTAATATTGAGTCTTCAGAACTATTTCTTTATTTACAATGTGAGTCTCTTGTCAGATATGTGGTTTGTTCCCAGTGTGTAGCATTTGTGAGGCTGGGCAGGCAGATTCTCTGGGAGTTCAAGGCCAGCCAGGTCTCCATAGTGAGTTCTAAGGTAGGTAGAGAAATCTACATAGAGAGCCTCTGCCTCAAAAAAGAGTGGTTTGTATTTACTTAAAATTTAATATAGATGTAAATTGTCCTTTTATCCTTTTAACTGTCTTTTAGAAAGTAAAGGTGTGTTTTTAACTTGAGGTCATTTATACTTTTAGTGTCAAATTTATACATTTTTCACCAACCCTACATTTATCTCAAAGATTTTCTCCTGTGTTTCTTTTAAGAATTTTATAGTTTTACCTTTTACATTTGAACATATGATCTATATTGAAGTAAGTTTTAAACTTTACTCTGACAAGTTCATGTTTTGATCGTACATCTTCTATTACCATCTCTAATACCCTTCTTATTCCTATTTAATTACTTCTTTTCAACAAATACCCCTCCTGCTTTCATGTGTATTTTTAAGCTTAATTGGGGTTACTTGCATGAGCATGGGTGGAAGGTTATTTACTAGAGCATAGGCAACGATCTACTGGTTACACCACTGAAGAAAACAGATCTTCTTCCCCAGTAGCTATTCGAATAGTTCATTCCTCAAGAGAGTAGTGGAGCTTTCCAAGCAACTTCCCTGTCCATGATGGAATGTTACAGAACCCAGTCTTCTGTATGTCTTATGAAGTTAATCATATCTGCTATGATTTCATGAATGCAGTCATGTCATGTCCAAAGATAATATTTTATAGCACTCCTCCCTATCCTCCAGCTCTTAAGTAGTAGGCTTACATGTGGGGTTTTTTTTTTATCTCCTGAGTTTTACTTAGCTTTTCCTCTTATTCCCTCATCTCTTTCATCCACCAACCTCATTTCTATTTAACCCATTCTTTTTTTGGGGGGGTTCTCTGTGTAGCCTTGGCTGTCCTGGAACTCACTCTGTAGACCAGGCTGGCCTCAAACTCAGAAATCCGCCTGCCTCTGCCTCCCAAGTGCTGGTATTAAAGGCGTGCGCCACCACTGCCCGGCTGTTTAACCCATTCTAAATAACAGTATTCTTGCTACTTTTAATATCACTTGAATTCCACTATTTCCTTAAGGCCTCCCTCCCACATGGCACTTTTCTTTTTCTTAAATCATTTTATTCATTTACATTTCAAATGATATCCTCCTACTTGGTTACCCTTCTACCAACCCCCCCCACCTTATTACTCCTCCCCCCTTGCCTCTATGAGGGTACTGCTCCACCCATTCATCCACTCCCACCTCACCCCTCTAGCTGAGGCATCAAGACTCTCTCCCCTCCTACTGATGTCAGATAAGGCCATCCTCTGCTACATTTATATCTTGAGCCCTGACTCCCTCCATGTATACTTGTTGGTTGGTAATTTAGTCCCAGGGAGCTCTGGAGGGTCCAGTTAGTTGATATTGTTCTTCTTATGGGGTTGCAATCCCCTTCAGCCCCTTCAATCCTTCTCCTAGCTCTTTCATCGGAGTCCCTGGGCTCAGACAGATGATTGGCTGTAAGTATCTGCATCTGTATTGGTCTCTGATCTCTACAGACATTCCATGTTAATACAGCATCTAGATAATGCAAAGCTGGAATCCACATATGAAGAGAACATAGAACATTTGTCTTTGGGTGTCTGAAATATTTCCTATTTCCATCCATTTTTAGCAAATTTCATAATTTCAGTTTTAATTTCTTATGTGTACAGTTGTGTTTGCTTGTTTCTATGTCTCTTTGGGGTTTTTTGTTTTTGTTTTGGGTTTTTTTTTTTTTGAGACAGAGTTTCTCTGTATAGCCCTGGCTCTCCTGGAATTTATTCTGTAGATCAGGCTGGCCTTAAACTCAGAGATCCGCCTACCTCTGCCTCCCTTAAAGGCGCGTGCCAACATACCTGTCTTTGTATGTCTATTTTAACTTGTATTTATTTATCTTATGTATATGGGGGTTTTCCCGAATATATGTCTGTACAGTGTCCACAGAGGCCAGAAGAAAGTGTAGATCTCCTGAGACTGGAGTTTGAGATGGTTGTGAGCATCCATGTGAGTGCTGGGAATTGAACCCAGGTCCTCCCAAAGCAAAGACAATACTCTTAATGCCTAAGCCATCTCTAGCACCCCCTTTGAAAAACATTTTGAGATAGGGTATTGTTTATAGCCTAGCCTGGCCTTGAACTTGTAGGCAATCTTGCTGCGTATGCTTCCTGAGTGTTAGGATTACAGGGATAAGCCACCAAGTTCTCAGTTCCTTGGGATTTTTCTATGTACACTATCATGTCACCTGAAAATAGGAATGGTTTTTCTTCTCCCTTCCCACTCTTTACATCTTTTTTTTTTATTGACTTATTGCAGTGTTTAAAATTTCCAGTATCACATTGAGAACAGAGACTCACACCTCTGCCCAATCTTAGGTAGAAAGCATTCTGTCTTTCAGTGTTTAAGTATGTTACTAAAGGATTTTTATAAATGTTGTTTATCAAGTTGAAGAAACTCACTTTTGCTTCTAATCCCTAATCTGTTGTTTACATCATCTCATACACGCTTTCTGGGTCAAATGGTAGGAGCATGTAGCTTTGTCTCTTTCAGCCTGTTAATATCATAGATTTTGATGGAATTTTTTTACTATTGAACTAGACTTGCATTGTTGAAATAAGCCTTAGTATATTAGCTTGGGCTGCCATAATAGAATGCCACAGGTTGGATGCCTTTAACTATAGACACTTCTCAAAATTTTAAAGGTTGGACTTCCTAGGATGAAGGCTCAGCAGGATTCAGCTTCTGAAAAGGACATTAGTCCTTCCTGCTACCTTTTCATTATGGTCTCTTCTTGATGAACATGCAGAGAGAAAGAATTCTTTCTGTTCAGTAAGGCCAATAGTCCAATTAGATTAGAGCTTTATATAACCTCATTTAATGTTACCCCCTATCACCCCTGTCTCCAAACACAATCACATTGAAGTTAGCTTTTCAACTTTAAAAATCAGACTGTGAAATGGCACAATTCAGTCCAGTTGATTTGAATTTACAATTACCGATGGTATAATTTTATGATATTTTGTTAATAATTTTTATGTCTGTGTTCCTGACCGAAGAAAAAAATCTGTTCTTTTCTATGATATTTTTGTTAAAAGTATTATATTATGGAAGTGATACTGGCCTAATAAAATAGTTGGGGAGGCCTTATGCAGGCCTCTACAGCTGCTTTGAGCTCATGAGTGCATGTGCAGAAAACATCTGCATGAGGCCTGTACAGGCTCAAGCCCCAGTCAGCCTTCTGGTATGGAGATAGGAGAGGATTCTAAGTCTGAGGAGCTATTGGCAGTTGGTGGCTGTTAGATGGAAGTCATTTTTCTTTAAGGGTATATATAGGTCCTTAGTAGTAGTCCATATAGTCCCTGGTAGGTTAACCATGTTCCAGTGGGTACCCCACACCAATGAATAAATATGGAGAACAGAAATTAAAGTCAGTGGATTACAAAAATAAAACAGCATGAAGTTGGGAAGGAGGTGGGGGATAAATCTGAGAGGAATTCAGAAGGGGATTGAAAGCTAAATATAATGAATATATTGGAAACATGTAAAGTAAAGGATAATCATGCTACAATCCATAGACCTAGTGAGGTTAATTTCAAGGAGGACTCAAGGAGGGGGTGCACATGAATCTCCCTGGGAAGGGGAAATAGAATAGATATCAAAGGTGCAGTAGGCCAGGTAGGGACTGGAACTGGAGGGATTGGGTGGGAGGAAGACAGAGGGAGAGAGTACTGGGAGAGACAACTGGAATTGGGAGACATCTCTAGGATTAGCTAGAAATCTAGTTCAAAGGAAACTCCCAGGAATCTATGAGGGCAACCCCTATCCAAAACTTCTAGTAATGAGAGATAGGGAGCCTGAACTGGCCATATCCTGTATCCAGGCAAGACTTCCATTGGAGGGATTTGAACACCAACCGAGCCACAAAATCTTTGACCTACAAGATGTGCTGTGGTAAAGGTGGTACAGAAATTGTGGGAGTGGCCAAACAATGACTGATCCAGTTTGAGACCTATTCCATGAGAGGGAATCCACTCCTGACACCGCCTGGAGGGCCAAGACCCAGTGGTTGGAGAGCTCAGAGATCCACAATAGAACCAAACATAAATAGCAAAAAATTAAAAAGGGCAATGAAATGACTCCTAATGATATTCTGCTATACTCACAGATTGGTTTCTAGCCCAATTGTGATCAGAAGCCTCACCTAGCAACTGATAGAAACAGGCAGAGAGACCCACAGACAAACATTAGGTGGAGCTTGGGGAATCCTGTGAAAGAGAAAGAAAGAGGAAGGATCGTAGGAGCCAGAGGGGACAAGGATACCATAAGAACATTGCCCACAGAATCATCTAACCTGGGTTCACAGGTTGCTACAGAGACTGAACCACCAACCAGGGAGACTGCATGGGTCTGACCTAGGCCCTCTGCACATATGTTACAGTTGTGTAGCTTGGTTTTCATATGGGACTCCAAACACTGAGAGCATGGCTGTCTCTTACTCTTTTGTCTGCTTTTGGGACCCTTTTCCTCCTACTGGATTGCCTTGTCCAGCATTCATACAAGGGGAAGTGCCTAGCCTTATTGCGACTTTGATATGTCATGTTTCGTTTATATTGTTGGGAGGCCTGCCCTTTTCTGAAGGAAAACAGGAAGAAGTGGACTGGGGAAGGTGAAGGGAAGAGAGTGGGAGGGGTAGATGGGGGTGTGGTTGGGATGTAATATATACGAGAAGAATAAAAATGATGTCAAAAAGAAAAGATAAATTTTGAAAATTAGGAAATATTGTGCCCCTCTTCAGAAGAGATTATATAAAATCACGGTTAATTCTTTTAAATTAGTTTTTATTTGTAATTGTGTGAAGGAGAGAGAATTAGTGTGAGTATGTGTTCACGCAGGCAGGTACCTGTGGAGGCCAGAGTCATCAGATCTCTTATAGCTAAAGATAACATGTAGTAGTGAGCTGCCATGCTTGATGAATGCTAGTAACAAAACTTGGGTTTTTAGCAAGAGCAGTTTCACACTCTTTTAACTGCTGAGCCATCTCTGTAACCCCAGTTCTTATTTAAATGTTTGATAGAATTCTCCAGTGAAATATGCTAAATCTAGAGACTGATCTTTTGTTGTTTGGTATCTTATCTATAAATTACATCTTTTATACTTACCTTGTTCATATTGGATGAGTTTTAGTACTTAGATGCTTTAATGTGTTAGTTTGTTTCATCTAAGTTGTCAAATTTTTGTGTATGTATATATTTATACTTTTCTCTCTGTTGCTGACATCTTTAAAGTCAACAGTCTTGGCCAGGCTTGCATTTGTACAAAGATTAAATAGATAAACTTCTCTCTGTGAGTTCCCTCCCATTAAGTACAACTAAAAGTCATAAGCAGTTTATAAAACACAAACCTCTTTAAAAGATCAAAAGAAGGTGACAGAGGATCTAGTGCTCTTGATACACACCTTTGAAACAACACAGCTGTGTGTTTCCTGAATTTTCTTTTTGCTCCCATATTCTGGAGAAGGTGGCAACCAAGAAGCACCAGACACCAATGATGAAAAGAAAAGCTTATTCTTCCTAGTGACTGGGAAAGGGACCACTTGTCAAGTCAGAAATCTTTCAAAGTTTGTTCATCTCCAGCCAAACTTTATGAAATACACTTTGGGCTGTCATTCTACATTCTTCTCTAGCACAGATGCAGTAAGGAGGCTAGACTTTTATCTTAACCCCGCAGTGGTGATTCAACCTGTCAAGTATTGTATCAGAAGACTTAATGGAGAAACAGTACTCTCATTTTTACCTGATAATAATGATTCCTCCTTCCCTGGTAGTATCAATCAAGGCCATTTGGTCATTCTTACTAATCTTGGTGAAGGAGATATCAGTGAAGGTCTAGTGTAGTAGTAGTACCATAGTAGTTTTCTAGGAAGCTAGCCAAAACTAAAGGTTTAAATAAGATTTCTGGTTTTATAATACCCCAGATATCTAGGTTTCAATAAGAAATGACTCATTAAGAATACTTCAAGGGGGCTGGGGCAGTAGCACAGTGGTAGAATCCTTGCCTAGGCTCTAAATTTGATTCTCAGTATCAACATAGATATACACATACGTATACATGGAATGGTTCAACAGTAAATATTCTAAAAGATAAAAAGGTTTTTTGAAATATTTTTGGGATCATCTTTTACTGTTTATTGTCTTATAACCCATATTTAATTTCTATATACAGGAGATCTTGAATCTACTTTCAAAATACATGCAGATTTTATGTATTATGTTGAAAGGAAAATACCCCTTAATGATGCATGGCTACACAAGCCTGCCTTTTAACTTCCCTGCAGTATTTGGACATCTGGGCCTCCTGGACCTCCAACTACTTCTCCTACTCCATAACTTTCCACATCTTTCCCTTTCCATTTTAGGCTACAGAATTCTACCACACTTGATTATAGAAATTGAGTAAGCATGTACAATGTATAGAACATTTTCATACATGTTTATGTTATTTGAAGTTTAAAGATGTTCCCTAGTGTTTGTTTCTATTATAAGTTTCAGTGCTTATAGTAAATTGCCCCCAAACTTAGTAGCTCAGAACAGTTAGACTTAAAGTTTGAACGTCACACAGAAGCTGGGGATCAGGATTAGAAACTTTGTAAAGGCCTTTCACAAATGTGCCTGTGCCCTTAGGCTGGCAAGACATGAGAATTACATTTGGGTTGACTCCTTCATTGTCTGACAATCTTAGCACTGTCATATTCCTTATAGGCTCCAGGCACAAGACACAAAACTGAATTGTACCTGGTCCTTTCTGACAGCCAGGTGAAGGCTGCACTCCTTTTTATGACTCAGCTTGCAGTGCTCATAATATTACCTCTGGTTCATATCATCATAAGCCACTATCTATTGAAACGGAGGAGAAATAATCTTTAGAACTTGAAGACCAGAGTCACATTGTAAAAGAATATGTGCAATTTGGAAAATGTCATTGTGTCATGTGAGTGAAACTGTCTTATCTACTAAGTCACAGAAACTTTGGAAGAAAAGCTCATCACAAAATAACAAGATTAACAAGGGTTATTTGGGGGGACTATACCTAAATATATGTTTATGAAGTCAGGAGTTGTGGTTCACTCCTATAAACTTGGAAAGAAAAGACAGAAGGATCAACATGAGTTCAAGGATAGCCTTGGCTTCATGGCGAGTTTACAGAGTTGAGACAGTATCTCAAAAAAAAAAAAAAACATTTCTATGAAAGACTTAGTAGTTAATTTTAAGATACTCATTTCAAATATTTTTTTTTTTTTTGGTTTTTTCGAGACAGGGTTTCTCTGTGTAGTTCTGGCTGTCCTGGAACTCACTCTGTAGACCAGGCTGGCCTCGAACTCAGAATTCCGCCTGCCTCTGCCTCCCAAGTGCTGGGATTAAAGGTGTGTGCCACCACCGCCCGGCTCAAATATTTTTAAAAAATACTGTGATATTTATATAGTTTCTACTATTCACAAACAATTCTAGGCACTCAATAGAAACAACATAGTCTCTACCTTTCAAATATCTAGATCAATTAAAACGTTCCTGAGTAGTCACTGTCAGTAAGACACTTTGTTAGGCTTTAGGTCAGAAAAGAATAGTAGTAGTAGTAGTAGTAGTAGTAGTAGTAGTAGTTTCATTTTCAATGATTCCTCAGTGGCACAGCAGTGTCTACTGTGACCTGACTTAGTATTGTCCCAGCCATTCTGGCATACATGTCTGAAGAACAAGTGAATAAACCTTTCCCTAGACCTATAGTTATGGGTCCTTTAACAAAAGCCCATCATCTTAAAAAGCTACTGAAACATTCAGTTATACTAAAGGGTCTAAATTGAAATCTGTGCTTACCTTGTCCCGACAAAATTACTTAGATCTCTAGGTTTTTAAACATTAGCTGATTTGGTCAGTGATCTGATGCCATTGATAGTGTCTCTCTAACTAGTACAAAGAAAATTATAGAAGGATTGTTCGTGACTCCCCTTAAAGGTCACATATCAGATACTTATGATTCATGACAGTAGCAAAATTTGTTATGAACTAGCAACTAAATAATTTTATGGTTAGTAGTCACCACATATGGAACTGTATTAAATGGTTCTCACCGTTAGAAAGGTTGAGAACCACTGCTCTAAAGCTATAGTGGTCACATACACACATAAAACAAAAAGACACTCTTAAGTGTGTCTTTGGATAACCAGGTGTGTGTGTGTGTGTGTAAATGAAGCTGTTTCTAAAACATCCTAAGCTAGAGATGCTAACACACCTGTAATCCCAGCCCTTGGGAGACTGAAGTGTGTGTGTGTGTGTGTGTGTGTGTGTGTGTGTGTGTGTGTGTGTATGTAAATGAAGCTGTTTCTAAAACATCCTAAGCTAGAGATGCTAACAAACCTGTAATCCCAGCCCTTGGGAGACTGAAGCGGGAACATAGCAAGAACCTGTCTCAGAAAAAAATTCCTCTAGGCATGTTAACACATGTCTTTATTTTCAGTATTCAGGAAGCAGAGGCAGGGGGATCTCCAAGTTGGAGATGAGCATGATTGATCTACATAGCAAATTCCAGGATAGCGAGGACTATATAGTAAGACCCTGTCTTAAAAATCCAAAATAAAATCCCAAAGTAATGTTTTTACAGATCTTTTCTGTTATAAATTCAGCAACTTCTCCTTGTAAATTTGCATTAATTTGACCTTTTACCCATGTGTTTTCTTGCATTTAGTGTTACTGTTTCAGTCCTCAGATTCAGACTTTTATTCATTATATTTAATGAAAGGTGATTAAGATGATATCACCATTCTAATTATCATTATGGTAAACTTTGCATTGAAATATGATGTACACTCATAAAATATAGAATGCATAATTGTATACCTGAATGAATTTTTATGAATTAAACATATTCATTTAACTGCCACTCAGATCAAGAAATAGAACATTACCAACACCCCAGAAGCCTTTCTTCTGCTCCCTGCCAGTAACTGACCTCCCTCACCGTAGGTAACAGTTTTGCCAGTTTTTGAACTTCATACAAATAGAATCCTATAGTATGTATTCATTTGAGACTGGATTGTTTTGTTCATCATCATGCTTGTGAGATCCATCCATGCCGTTGCATGTAGTACAGTAGTTCATTAAGTTTTCACTCATGCATTATATTTCATTGTGTGAATATGCCATGATTTATTTATCCATTCACCCTCAGTAGACATTAGGTTGCTTCCAGCAATTGCAGAAACTAAACCTTTTTACTTATCTTTCATGTCTGTGAATTTTTATTAAATATATACCTAGGAGTAGATTTGCTAGGTCAAATGACATCTATCTGTTCATATTGAATAACTATATTATAGTTGTTAAAGCAGTATAATAACTATATTATAGTTGTTATAGGTATAACATCTGCTGCTAAGTGGCTTATATCAGTCCATTCCCAAACCAGCAGTGTAATAACAGGTCTATTTGCTTTAGCTTCTTACCATCACTTAGAATTTCATAGACTAGTTTGGTGTCAGTCTTTTAAATATTAGCCATTTTAATAGATAACAATGATTATTATTTAAATATCTGTGATAACTAATGAGATTGAGAGCCTTTAAATTCTTTTTTTCTTTTTTTTTTGGTTTTTCGAGACAGGGTTTCTCTGTGTAGCCCTGGCTGTCCTGGAACTCACTGTGTAGACCAGGCTGGCCTTGAACTCAGAAATCCGCCTGCCTCTGCCTCCCAAGTGCTGGGATTAAAGGCGTGTACCACCACCGCCCTGCTGAGAGCCTTTAAATTCTTTATTTGCCATAAAGTAGCCTTATTTGTGAAGTGTCTGCTTAAATTTTTCCCCTAGTTTTTAATTGGAACATTTTTCTTTTCCAGATTGATTTGTTAGACTTTTTAATATACATTATAGATGTAAGCCCTTTAGTCGCAAATATCATCTACTCCATGAATTTTTTTCTCTCTTTTAATAACCAGAGTTTTAGTATGCATGTGTTTCAGTCTTTTCCTTTTGTGTTTGATGACATTTGTGTTTCATTTAAAATTCCTTTGCCTACTCTGATGTGATAAATATATTCTCCTTTGTGTTCTTCCAGAAGCTTTTTAAACATAAGCTTCATTCAAGAAAATTTATAATGTACATTTTTCCTTGTATAGTCTAAAGTACTTGAGATGAATCATTAGCTACAAAGTCTTTTTTTAAAAACAAAAAAAGAAAGAAAAAGACATACCTTGGGGAAAAATCAAATAATTCTGTAATTGACTTGTAAGGCCATGAAGTATATTTGATCTTGAAGTCTCTGGAGAGCAATGTGTTTTATACTTTTCAGTTGGAAACAGGCCTCTGTTACAGTTCCCAAATTTTAGATTCAATTAATGCTTAAGGTTTCTGCACTTTTCTTCAAATATTTACTGGTTTTGGCTTTGAATCTCCATATTATATAAAAATTTAGATGTACAAATACATAGCTATTAACATTATTCAAAATAAATTAATTATTTGGAATCATGGGCTTTGGGAAGAATGCTTAGAAGAAAATATCTACTCTCTACACTTACATGATCAACTATGTATTACATCTATATATTACATGCATTGATATGCTTGATATCCCTTCTACATGTATAATGACTCTATAATTAAATTAACTCTCAAAGCCTTCCAGAGGAATGTTTTCATTTCTCTCTCTCTCTCTCTCTCTCTCTTTCTCTCTCTCCCCCCCCCCCCCGGAATAATAATACAGATTTCCTCCTGGTTGTATTTTTCTGATGCCTCATCTGTTCTTTAAACCTTCAATTGTAGAATAAGTTGTGGGCATGAAATTTTGTCATTTTTTCCTTTAATTGGTTTTCTTGCCTTGGGTTCTTGAATATCAAGAGCACTATGGATTTGCTCAAGCTCACTGCAAAAGTTGATACAGTAGTAGGAATCTTTCATTCCATTATGTTGCCCTTGCTCAGACCTATGGCTGCTCTCAAATTTGTTGGGAAATGCCTTGAGTTTTGTACAAGTCTCTGATCTCTTTGTTTTAACTCATTTACATAATGAAAATAATAAGAATATAGCAATTCACTAATGTTACCAAAACTTGATTTTATTATATACCATGCTAAATACTTTATTTCATATAAGCATAATAATCTTACCAGTTTGATATTATTTTAATAATTTATTATTCTTGTCTCTACTTTTTTGCAACAAAACTGAACCTTATCTAAATTAAGCAGTTTTTCAAGATCACTTTACAAATGAATAGGAAAAAAACCAAAATTGTGCTGTGTATATCTAAAACCTATGCTATGCACTACTATCTATGGAAGAAAATCATGAGTTTTGCTGAGACGTATTAATGCTACCTTTGTGAATATAATACTTCTTACCAGATTTTTTTTCTTTCTAAATTTACTTGGTAACTATTGAACCAATAACACATAATACATTAACCTTTCTTAGAATAAATAGTAGGGTCTCAGATATGTGGAGGTAAATTAAGCATGTCATTATTGTTCAATAAGTTCACAGCAGATGATGAAACTGAATTTGCTTCTAGAAAGGGATCAGTAGTATCTCCCAAAGTACAAAGCAGAGCATGCTCCTCAGGATCACCATTTGGCTTATCCTGTTAGCACCTGTAATCTATCATTTTGTTGATGGTTGCCAATGTTTTCCATTGCTTGTCTAGGATTATATCTGAAAAAGTAAAGGAGATTCTTTTTGTCCGGCCCCGGAAATATATCCGTTGCTCCAGCCCAGAGTCTGCAGAACCTGGTTATATTAATACCCTGGAGCTAGCAGCATCTACATGCCGCTATGACCTAGATGACATGGACATCTTCTGGCTTCAGGAACTCAATGAAGACCTTGGAGAAATGGGTAAGCTATTTTCTTATAAGTAAGTTGTACTTGAACTTCACCAGTGGGTTTTTTTTAAGTTGTTGAAACACTACAAAACTTGCTTTTCTCTTACTTTCCTTTCTTATCCACCCTTTACTATTACTATTTTTGATCAAATGAGGCATTTATTTAAGTGCATAAAATATAGTAATGTTTTATCTATATTAAAATAGAATAATAAAATGTAAATTACCTTTCCTTAATTCAGTGTAATAGTACAGATACGAATGGCACATAAATTTCATGAAGTTGTTTCATAATGTTAAATGTTAGTGTGGTGATGGTTGGTTAGACTTCTGGTGGAAAGGATATTTAAACCTGTTCTTGGATTAGTCCTGAAAAGCATTCTTATTAATGAGCAGGGCCACAGGTTGAGGTGTGTCTTCCAGGTGTTGGAGAAAAGGTCTATCTACAGCATTTAACAGCACCCACTACAAGTGACAAGTTATTCTGACCATCCTTTATAAATAGAAGGCTTCTAATTTTGTTGCCCAGAATTAAATGGAAAAATATCTCCAAAGATGTTCTTAGTTTTAAACTCAGTTTTAAGTTTTCTATGTTAAAACTAGTATATAAATACGTATAAAAAGTTAAAATTATATTAAATGTTCTTTGGCATGGTGATGGCAGTTATTCTGCCAACAACTAAATCTTAGTTTTGGCTCTTAAAAACTTAGTATGTTCTGTTTTCTCATTTGCCCTCTAAGAGGAGTTGCAGGTGGCCAATTAGGAGTGTAAATCACAGAGAATGCAATAAAAGAGGGGCAAATACAGAGTATGACAACCTGATGAAAGTACCTCAGTGTGCGTGCGGTTTTGCATGCATACAGAATTCATAGATAATGCTTCCTTTGATTAAAAAACTTCCCTTTAATTTTAATGTTTTACAATCAATACTCTGGATGAGGATTTTACTTTTTATTATGGAACAGTTTGATTTACAGAAAAAATGGACATTCAATACAGAGAATACAAACGTTTACCTCAAATACATTGTTTCCCTAATATTAACATATTTTTTGCCGTGATATATTTACTAGGATGAAGAAAACAGCATAGGGTGCCATCATTATTAACTGATGTTCCAGACTATTGGGCTTTCCATTTTTTCTCTACTTATCTTTTTCTGATATAGGATCCTATCCAGGACACAATTCATTTAGTCCTTGAAGAGGTATTTTATGTATGTAGGAGTGAGACATCATGGACTGTTTATCTCTGTCTACTTTAGCATATCTGTTTGTGTCATCCTTGTTCAGCTCATCTTTAGGCAGTAGCTTCTGACATCACTAGGAGACACACAGCCTCACAGCAAATTTTATGGTCTTGTTCCTACAATCATTATGCTCGCTCTGGGACATATCCATTGAGGCTGGGCTCCACAACTCTGCATTTTGATTGCTTATGATTTTCTGTAGTGGTCTCTGTTTCAAAGACAAGTTTCCTTGATGAAGGGTAGAGACTACACTTATTTGTGGGTATAAGGAAAAATATTTAGAATGTAATTAGAGATTTGCTAGTTTAATAAAATAGTGGTTGTAGGTTCTCCTTCAATAACTATGACTTTGTTTGCACTGAATAACTAGCTAAATTTCCAGTGCCATTTAGAGTTTCTCTCTTGTTAAATCTTAAGTTCAAATAGAGAGCTATCTAGAGTTACCTAAACATCTAAATAGAGTTACCTCCAGGGCATGCATACCACTACTGTACACTTACAGTTTCTGCGCCATATTCAACCCTATACAAAGAAATACAGGCAACTAAGGAATGCCGAGAGCAAGAGAAATAGACGTCCCCAGGGAAGAGTACCGTGACTAGTTATCCAATAACAAATGATTAGCACTGAAAACATGCTGCATGCAAGTTTCATTATACTTAATGAGTATTTAAGTGTGTGCGTGTGTATAAATATATGCATGGAACAATAATATATACATGAAACAAAAGAGACCATGAATTTGAAGGAGAATGTGAAGGGGTATATGAGATTTGGAGGGAGAAAGGGGAAGCAAGTAATGTGAATATATTATAATCTCAAAATTTCAAAAATAAACAAAAGGTATTTGTTTCCTTAAACTTTAGTTTTTAAGTTTTTTTTTAGATGTATTCCCTTTATTTTATGTATATGAGAGTTTGCCTCTGTCTTAGTTATGTTTTCTATTGCTGTGATAAAACACCATGCCCAAAAGCAAGTTGGAGAGGAAAGAGTTTATTTGGCTTACCCTTCCACATTGCTGTTCATCACTGAAGGAAGTTAGGACAGGAACTCAAAGGATTTGTGGCCCCATGAGGAGAGCAACAATACCAACCAACCACAGCTCCCAGGGTCTAAACCACCAGCCTGGGAGCACTTATGGAGGGATCCAGGGCCTTAGCTGAATATATAAGAGTGGAGGGCCCTGCTGGGCACAGGTGGAAGATGAGATCCTTGACCTCATGAAGGCTGGACGCCCCAGGGGGTGGGAGTTTTGAGGGTGGGGAGGTGGGAGTGGGGGGGTAGATAGAGGTTACATCCACAAAGAAGAAGGAGGAGGTGTGAGGGGATTGGGGGTTCCTGGGTGGGTGGGGGATGGGGTAAGGGGACAACATATGAAATGTAAATAAAACATCCAATAAAAAAATTAAAAAAAAAAAAGCATTTTCAACAACAACAACAAAAAAAAAACAAGTCAGAAACCTAGAGACAGGAGCTAAGGCAGAGGCCATGGAGAAATGCTGCTTACTGGCTTGCTTCCTTTCCTTAATGACTCTAGCTTGTATCAAACCAGCCATTATGTATGTACTACATACATTCCTGGTATCTGCAAAGACCAGAAGAAGGCATCAAATTCCTTAGAACTGGAGTTGTGAATCATTGTGAGCCACCATGTAGGTGCTGGGGCTTGATCCTGAGTCCTCTGGAAGAACAACTGCTCTATGCCACTGAACCATCTCTCTCTAGCCCCCTTAGAAGAGGTTTTTTTGTTTTGTTTTGTTTTGTTTTGTTTTGTTTTTAGGAGATTTGCCTTGTGTCAAGTTTTTCCTTGGAATGAATGGTATTGTAATCACACAGTTTAGAGCTTAAAATAAACGTTTAAAAATAATATTAAATTAAGCATTTTTGCTTGAATTAAAGAATTTTAAATGTGTATGCTAACTACATACTGGGTACCATACTAAATAATGAGGAAAATATCCCATTCTCACAAGGTAATAATTTGGTTTCTTATTTTATATATAAGAACATTAAGATAACAAATTTTACATAGTTAATATGAGATAAAGTTGGAATTTGAATCCAAATTCTCATAGCTAGGCACTATAATTCTGCTTTTTAAAAATAGCTTACAAGGTAGCTAGTTTATTTATTACATTTTCATACATATTTAATTTTGGTTGACCCTGTCCCCAGCCTCTCATCTCCCCACTTCCCATTCCAGCTTATGCTCTTTCATTCTCAGTAGTCTCCCATCTGTTTGTAAATCACATGCATTCTTTTACCTTTTCCACACCTCTCTCTTAATATTAAGGCCTCGCCTCCTTTTTCTCCTTTTACAGGTCTTTTTCTATTTTCCTGGCCTCTATACGTAATCACTTTCACATAAATATAAATGTATTAAAACTAGACTCTAGGTTCCACATATGAGTGAGACTATGTTACTTATCTTTCTGAGACCAGGTTACCCAACTTAATATATTTTACAGATCCATTCATTTATTACAAATTTTATTTTCTATGGCTTGATAAAGTTATTTATATGTACTATATTTTTATAATCCATTCATCAATTGTGCATTTGTTTAGGCAGATTCCATTTTCTTGCTATTGCCAATAGCGCAGCAATAAAAAGACATGGATTTCAAATATCTATGTACAGAATAGAGTTCTATGGGTACCTACCCAGCCTAGACACTATACTCTTTGTTCCTATATATCTCTCTGTGTGTGTAATAAATATACATATATATGTGCGTGTAGCTAACTATATGTATATATGAATGTATGTAGGTATGTTATCATGTCTTGACTGAAAAATAAGCCTGAGAAAATGTTTTGCTTCATAAGTAGATTAAAAAGGTAGTTTATACAGAAAGTTATTCATGACAATAACAAAGAAGTAGGCTTCAGGCATGAAAATGACTTTGGGCTAGGACAGGAAAGTAGGCTTAGATATTTTGGTCATCCTGATAAATCATGGGAGTGATCATGGGACTTTGTTTATTGCCTTGCTTATTCTTTGACTATTTGTGTTTGTTGTCTTGCTTGTTCCTTGACTATTTGTATCTATTGTATTGCTAATTCTTCAACCTAGAACTGACCTTAATATTTGCATGTAATTAAAATGGTATAAAAGCAAAAAGGAGGAGGGGGATGGGATAAGGGAGTTCTAGGGAGGGGAAATGGTATCTGGAATGTAAATAAATAAAATACCCAATTTTTTAAAAAGTTCTTTTTTGATGACTAGTTTTGAAAATTACACACACACACACACACACACACACACACACACTGCTTCAAAAATCACTGGTCTCTTAGGAGAATTGAATTTTTACTAACATCAACCTTTTGAATCTTTCAGTTGGGTTAAGTATGGAAGGTGAGGAAAAAAAGTATAGAAAGAAAAAGGAATAAAGAAAGGAGTGATTTCAGAATTACATTTAAATCTTTATGAATCTAATAGGTTTCTAGTACTACTTGTCATTGATAACTGGTATTGGATTTTTTTTTAAAAATCAGGTTTAAAAACAGTATTTCATATATATAATATTTACCTAGAATTTTCTTCTATTAGTTAGTATATTGCCATATGAAAAATTCCTGGTATAATTGTTAGGTGTTCTTAGTGAAGTTAATTTCCTGATAATATGTCACTTGTGTTCAAAGAAATAAGAGATTTAATATGCTACAAATTAAAGTGCTCAAAATTACAATAGTTCATAAAAGTCTGTAGTAGTAGGAAGAAAAGAAAATAGATTAAGGTTTTAGCAGGAGACAGACAAGGATTTATTTTTTCAATTTTTATTTTTCTGTGCAGGTTATGGCCCAGTTGATGAGACTCTTATGGAAAAGACAATAGAAGTTCTGGAACGCCACTGCCATGAAAATATGAACCATGCTATTGAGACAGTGGAAGGGCTAGGAATAGAATATGATGAAGATGTGATCTGTGATGTGTGCCGGTCTCCAGACAGTGAAGAAGGGAATGATATGGTATTCTGTGATAAGTGTAACATCTGTGTGCATCAGGTTAGTACAAATGGAGAACATCCTCTCATACAAGGTCAACATTAGTGTCAAAGTCAGAAGACAACGTTTAGGCATTGATTCTTCTAGTGTTGGGGTTCAGGAAATAAACTCAAATCATCAAGCTTCATCAGTCACATTTTTTGAATTTCATTAATTATTATTTCTAATACCCATATGTAAATTCTTACATTTAAAGTTGAAAAATAAAAATTAGGCTCTGCTTTCTTTAGTACTCTCTCTAGAAACATACTTCTTATGATTCCTAAGCTGCTTCACTTATCCCCAAGAGGCTAAACCTAGATCTTTATTGTGTCACTTCATGTCCAGACCATTGAGATTGTGTGATCTGATTCACTCAGGAAGTCCCTATGTGTCTTGCCTAAGAGACTTTCCTCTGCATTTAAGATTTTTCTGCACCTTAGAATCTCTAGGACATCATCACTGACCCATGATCTGTAATTTATATATAGAAGCCAAAGAATTATTATCTTAGTACGCAGAGCCTTCTCTATATACTATTCCCAGAAACCTAGGTCAACCCTACCTTTAGAGACCACAGGAGTCTGGGACTCTAAAGAACTGTCTTACGAACAGTGTAAGCAAAGGTTAAGTGACTTTATCCAAGTTATTTGACATTATTTCTACCACATATTAATAATGATTAATAATGTCATTAATTGTGTTAGTGATGTCAGCACTCATTTCAACTCTTGTCGATATCTATGTTCTGTGCTCTGGTGAAACAAGGTCACTTGATGTATAAGTGATGAATATTGGTAATACTATTTTGTCTTTATTTTATATCCATGTTTGAATTTAAAAATCTCTTTTGAGAGCTAGAAATGGTTCAGTTGATGAAATACTTGCTGCCAAAGCATGAGAAACTGAGTTCCCAAAATACATGTAGAAAACTGAAAGCAAGGCTACACATCTGTAACCTCAGCTCTGTAGAGACAGAGACAAGAGGTTCCCTGGTACTTGCTGGCCAGCCAGCCTAGCTAAATCAAGCTGCATATCCACTGAGGGACCCTGATTCAATAAACAACGTAGAGAACCATTGAGGAAAATATTTAGCATTGACTTCTCACCTCCACAAACATGTACAAGCACCCATGTATGTGTGAACATACCCATACAACATCTTGTCTTCTACTGCACATTATCAAAATGTATATATCTGATCCCAGCTGTAGTTCATGTTCGTTCTTGATTTCTCCTACCTATCTAAATTTTTATTCGTCTGAATATATTGTATATGTTATTCATATTATTAATTTATTTAACAAATACTCTATATATACACTAAACACCATCCATGACCCAGGGTTGTACTGCAGTATAGTGACACAGTAATGAAGAGCCAGATATGCTTTCTGCCCCTCCCCCAGGTAGACCATGGTGTAATGACTAAAAAGAAACTGTCAGATTACCTAGTGTCCAGGAACTTTATAGATTATAAATCCATCCTGCTGTGGTAATACATAGAAATGTTAAAGGTCAAAAACAACTTTCAGCCGGGCGGTGGTGGCGCACGCCTTTAATCCCAGCACTTGGGAGGCAGAGACAGGCAGATTTCTGAGTTCGAGGACAGCCTGGTCTACAGAGTGAGTTCCAGGACAGCCAGGGCTGTATGGAGAAACCCTGTCTCGAAAAACCTAAAAAAACAAAAAACAAAAAAACAACTTTCAGCAAGTAGCACTCAATGCTGAATCTTAATGACTGAAAACTGATATCAGTACATCCAGAAAGGTCTATTTAGACTGTGTAGTCAAGAGTGGGCAAAATATGTTAGAATCGTGCATCTGAGTATTTTAAGAATGGAGGAAAAGCAAGGAAGCTGGGGGTAGGAAAGGAAAAAAGGCACATATGTGAAGCATCTTCTGGCAAACTAATAAACTTCTGATTTATTTCATCAACTTTAAAAGGATATTTGTATTCTAGAAAGATCATTTTGGTCAAAACTAATAGAATAATGAGCCTGCATAACATAGGGGATAGAAAACAACCAAGACTTAAGACTTCTCTGGGCCACCTAACCTTAACCTTAACCTTTTCTATTGTAGGAAGAACTCAAAATTTTTTTGTCACCAATTACCTTAATCATTGTTCTATTGTTGTGAAGAGACACCATGACCAAGGCAACTCTTATGAAAGAAAGCATTAATTGCTTGCAATTTCAAAGGTTTATTATTATTATTATTATTATTATTATTATTATCATGGCAGGGAGCATGGTGGCATATGAGCAATAGCTAAGAGTGGTATCCTGATCTGTAGGCGGGGGGGGGGGGGGGGGGGGGAGGGGGGGAGGCACACACACACACACACACACACACACATACACACACGGCTTAGCATGGGCTTTTGAAACTTCAAAGCCCACCCCAGTGACATACTTCCTCCAACAAGGCCACACTTTCTAATCCTTCTATCCTTTTTTATTTATTTATGTATTTATTTATTTATTTATTTATTCACTGTATTTACTTATTCAATTTAGTTATTTAATCACAGCCCTCTCCCTTCTCTCCTCCCACTCCTATTTCCCCCTTTCGTATTCCCTCCCCTGCAGCTCCTCACCATACCAATACATCCTGGCATATCAAGTCTCATTCAGCACGACTAAGTGCATCCTCTTCCACTGAGGCTAGACAAGGAAACCCAGCTACGGGAAAGGGATCCAAAGGCAGGAAACAGAGTTCGAGTCAGAGATGTCCCCCACTACTGTTGTTCAGGGACCCACATGAAGACCAAGCTGCATATCTGCTACATTCAAACCACCATACCAATTTAGCCTTTTTCTTCATTTGGTTGTATCTTTAAAATAGTGAATTTGGAATTTTTATCTTCATTGTATCAATTATTGACATTGTAATATATTTTCAGTAGAAACAAAAATGTTTTATGACTTAACTATGAACTTAAAGTATTGAATAATACACATCCATAAGTCTTCTCATACAATTAATTCCAAATTAAAAATTTCTGATAATTTCCCTTTTATCTGAAATTCTGAACCAGAACTAATTTGGAAACAATGCCAAAACTTAGCTAATATGAGATTGCTTATAGTGTCTTTACCTATTTTATTCAAATATTCATATTTTTATAAAAATACTAGCATATATGGTATTGTCCCTGGTCCCATTGGGCTAATAACTTTCCTAAGATCTGAACAGTTTTGAACTTCAAAATGTTTCTTACTAAAGAGGTTTTAGATAATGATTGAATCTATGGTAGGCTTGAAGGAAATAAGACAGAAGTCATCATTATGTATTTTCTGTTTGTCATTTACAATTAGGGGAAAAGAGTAAAGAATTATATTCAGGTTCTTTGATCTAACTGTAACATAATAATCCCTTTCCCCAAATTATGGCATTTGTTTTAGAAATATACCAGGTCGCTATGAATGATACTCCTCTCACACATTGGCAATAGCGTTTGACTGTGTCTTGCAGACTATAAACTGATACATGTGGATGCTAGAAATTTGTTACAATATGAAATTTCATAAAAAGAGCTTCTTCCAAGCTGGGCATGGCGGTACACTTGAGGCAGGAGATTCGAGAGTTTGAAGGACCAATCTGTGATGGATGGGATGGACATACCTGTCTCAGAGAGAGAGGGAGACAGAGGGAGAGGGAGAGGGAGAGGGAGAGGGACTGAGATTCTTATAAAGTGGATGTAATTTGGATCATAAATAACTACTTAGGTTAGAGCTCCCTCTGTTGACTGTAAAATCACTTAATCATTTAGAATATTTGTTTACTCTCTAAAAGAATAGTGGCATATTGGCATCTGGATTGGTTAAATATAATTTACCTTTTTTATTCCACCACATTGTGTTCCTTATTCTTCAGTGTACATTCCTACTTTAGAAGTTTGTCTCACTAGACTAGATTTTAACATCATATAACTTTTTTTCTTTAAAACTGTGTGAAAGTTAAAACCATCCCAAATCCTTTTTGTGTATATATCCGTAGTCTACTTCTTTGTACAGATATTGAATGCTTAGATTGATACTGGATTGAATTTGGCTACTCACACATACTTTTATGGTTTTTTTATATCTGTCATGAATATTGTTGACACAACACTGAGTCTGACATCCTGAAATTATGCTTAAAGTGTATTAGCACACACATGCTATTTTCTCAACAGAAATCATTTATGATCTGTTGGGACCCGACTCTTAGCCGAAAGTGGCTATCATCTTTACAGCCATATACCCTGACAAGAGACTTGTTTTCAACAGCCCACAACAGCTGAACACATTCTTGATAAACATCTTGTTTTACTGTTTAGTGCCAACAACAACTAGACGCATGTGGTCTCCACACTGCTAGACACATAGTGCCTTCAACTGTGTTTGTCCATTAGGACAAAGCACGTGATAAAAGATATAAATACCCAAGATTTCCATTAAATAAAGGAGACTTGATCAGACTCTGTCTTGTCTCCATTCTTCGTGTCTCTTGCCCTTCCATCCCCACTCTCTCTCTTGCTAGACCCTGACACACAGACTAAAACAACAGCTCAGGCCGAGACAAAGTGGCTCCAAACGTGAGACAAAATGGGCTGATACAATGATCCATACAAAGTTGAGAATCACTATGACATAAAAGCTTTTATGATCTTATGACAATTATTTCTATAAAGGGTCTCTCTCTGTAAATTATTTTATGCTCTGTAGAATGAGCAACAGTATTCTTACAACTAACCACTAGCTTTAAACTGGCTCTAATTTGGGAAGGAATTTTTTTGTCATTACCTGGCAACATTCTAGATCTTAGAGAAAAAGAGGGTTTCAAAAATAGGAACCTTATAAAATGATGCCCTGTTCATATGAGAGCAGACTAGTTGAAGTCTAGCCTAGTTGGAAGTCTAGCTTGGGTTCTTGAGCCAAATTATTAATAATTTGTTTTCACAACACACCTATACAAACCAAGCAGGGGGAAGGATCATATGAGATAAATCAGTGATGAATTCTGTGCCTAATGACCTTCCATTCTCACTGAGGTTATGAAGCACAAGAACAAAATGAGGAGAGAACACAGATACTATGTGGTTGATAAGGAAAATCACATGAAGTAGAGAATGGGACAGGCAATAGTAGAGCAGATACAAAAGGCCACTGTAACCTGAGTGGAGTTTTGGAGTAGGGGGTAGAGTTTAATCCAGGCGTGGAAAGTAAGAAAAGAAGTACAAAAGGAAGTTGATCTTTAGACTAGGGAAAACACCTAGCAAGAAACATGGACATGAGAGCTAAAGTGGACACTTATGTAGAAAACTGAGAAGAAATATTAAGGTATAAAGAGATGAAAACTTCAGATCAGAGGCCAGCAAACCTTTTCTTTAAAGTGTCAGAAATACTTTAGACTTTGATCTCTATTGTGTGTTGTCTCCCCCCATCTTAGACCTCTTTAAAATGTGAAAAAAAAACATTCTAAGTTTGTTAGCCTTATAAAACAGGTCTTAAGCAGTAGCCAACACCTAGTTTAGATGATGGTAGGCAAATGAGGTAAGAACCAGAAAAATCCCTGGAAGATTTTACTGAGAAGAATTTGATAACTAGAGGAAGGGTGAAAGCTGTGAAGAATGAGTAAACAAATTTAGAAATAAATTCATCCTAGAATAGTGTGACAAAGAGTTGGATAGAACAGTAGTGGTGAGGATGGGCATGGAAAGGAAGTTCAGCCTCTGAGACTCAATGTAAGAAGCAAGCGTAAGCGCCTAGAGCCGGTGGATGAAGGTAAATAAGTAAAAGTCCAGGGATTTGGTCTGGAAGATAAAAAAGGAAAGAAAGATTGGCAATGGATGGTTATAACTCTTAGTGAATCTCACCTAAGTGTGAATCTGGAACTCATAAAAAATTTGAAACTGGGGCTGGTGAGATGGCTCAGCGGTTAAGAGCACTGACTGCTCTTCTAGAGGTCATGAGTTCAAATCCCAGCAACCACATGGTGGCTCACAACCATCTACAATGAGATCTGATGCCCTCATATGGGTGTCTGAAGATAGCTACAGTGTGCTTACATATAATAAATATATAAATCTTTAAAAAAAATTTGAAACTGCTAGGTTGAATCAGTTGATGGTATAGGGTATATTTTGCCCTGTGAGGAACCTAAAGGCAACTAGTTTTTTTCTGAAATAGAGTGGAGCAATAAAGAGGGTCTAATGAACAGAATTGAAGATGGGGTCATCTAGAATAATTCCTAAGCAGTCTTCCATCTCTGAGTTATCATTTATTTTTCAAGTATCATTCAGTAAAGAATTGAAAAGGCTCCTAGAACTCATTGTGGATTATTGTGATTCAATTCACAAGTCTCCTTTTTATCCAACCCAAGCAAATAATTTCTATAATTTCCTAAGTGTTTTTATGTATCAGGTACTAGACTCTTTATAAACATTAGTTTATTTCACTTTTTTATCACAATAGTACATGATATGTTGGAAATTATTCCATTATTGCTTAGATGACCTGTTATATAAACACTGAAGACAGTTTGGAATCCAGGAAATGAATTATTTCAATAAATGTTTAAATGTCTGTAATTCAACTCTCAATTAGTAGTTGGACTAATCTTGATGTGGATTACCACATAGTCTTTTTCTATCTTCATTAAAGTTGTTTCTCATAGGTATGCATGCTAATCTTAGTTCAGATGATGCTACAAGCTTGGTTTTTAGCGTTTAAAAATTACTAAATCTTGGATATGAACTTGTTCAGCTATGTGTGCTTATCTCTTTTTCATACTTACCTAAGGCTTGCTATGGCATCCTCAAGATTCCAGAAGGCAGTTGGCTGTGCCGCTCCTGTGTCCTGGGCATTTATCCACAGTGTGTTTTATGTCCTAAGAAGGGTGGTGCCATGAAGACCACCAGGACAGGAACTAAATGGGCTCATGTCAGCTGTGCCCTATGGATTCCAGAAGTAAGTAACCATCCAAATCTGGGCCTATTTACTCTAGGGTACCCTCCTTCCTATGATATTTAGACAGACTCAGACTGGTCATGGAAATGCTTTCTGCTCAACTATTTCTGAGATTCATATGCTATCTCTGGTCTTCTTGGATGCAACTGTGCCTGTTATCCCAGACTTCTCTATTTGTGGGTGATATTTTCAGTGGTATTTGATAAATTTGTAAGAGGGAAGAGACATAAAAGACCAGAAGTGGGCCTGGAAGTAGCTTAGCTATTAGGAGCTCTTACACAAGATCCAATTTTTAGCACCCTGCACCATGTCAAGCAGCTCACAGCTAACTATCTGTAACTCTGCCTCCCAGGAAATTGATGACCTCTGGCCTCCAGAGGCACCTATATATTATACACATACTCATACACATATATGCATAATTTTAAAATACTTAAATAATATTTTTTTAAAATAAACTACTTTTTTAAAAAAGATAATGGTAAGAGAAAAAAACTTTTTTTTTTTTTTGGTTTTTCGAGACAGGGTTTCTCTGTGTAGCCCTGGCTGTCCTGGAACTCACTCTGTAGACCAGGCTAGCCTCAAACTCTCGAACTCAGAAATCTGCCTGCCTCTGCCTCCCAAGTGCTGGGATTAAAGGCATGCGCCACCACCGCCCGGCCCAGAAAAAACATTTTTAAAAGTAAAATTTAACCTAAAATACCGGTAGCCACAAATCAGATTAAGACATGAAATACCACAGAAATATGTAAATAGCATCCTGGAAAGGTCCCTAGTTCTGAGAGTAAACCATTTTAATTTCTATCACTCTGAATAAGTTTTGTCTGTTTTTAAGCTTCATATAAATGGAACTTTTAGAGTAAGTATTCTTTGTTGCCTGGCTAGAACTCCATGTTGTAGTATGTATGTATCAGTAGTTCATTAATTTACATTGCTTAGTAGTTCATAATTATATGGATGTTCTAGATATTCTATTTCTTTATTCTGCTTTAGGTCTCTTATTATAGGCTGTTACAAATAAAGTAGCCAATCACTCTTGCCCGCTGTGGTAGTTTTCCTCTACTTTTTGTTGTTGTTGTTTTTTTTAAAGACAGGGTTTCGCTCTATTACTGACTAGCTGCCCTAGAACTCACAAAAATCCACCTGCCTCTGCCTCCCAAATTCTGGTATTAAGGACCACCACACCTAGTTGTCCTTTACTTAAAAAGCTCTTTCAGTGCTTAAACTCAACACTTACCTAAGGCTTTTATTCATAATTTATTCCTTGTTACCAACCTATCCTTTAATTGCAGATATTTCCTGAATGGCTATTGTTCACTAACTTAATTAAAACATGGCTTCTAAACTGAGCATGGTAGGACATTCCTCTAATCCCTATAATTGGGAAGCTGAGGCAGGAGGACTATCTGGAAGCTATCTTGGAGATACATAGTGAGCTCAAAGTCAGCCTACATGACCTAGACTCTGTAAACAAACATCAAAAACCAATAGTTTGGTGGTAAGGTGTAGTAATTGGTAGAGTATTTGCCTATTATAAACGAGGCAACTCTCCACTATCAAAAAATTAAAATTAAAAAAGGTTGAAGCCAGGCCTGGTATCATATGCCTGTAATCCTTCATCTTTGGATGAAAAAGCAGGATAATCAAAAGCTAAAGCCAGCCTGTGCTGCACAGCAATCTCAAGGCTAGCTTAAGTCATAGTGGAACCTTGTCTCAGACCAAAAACAAACAAGGAACATAGCTCAGACATTATTTGCTTAGCATGTGCAAAGCCTGGGCTTGATTCCCAACAAACCACATACACAAAAGTGAAACAAATCACCTATAATCCTAGCACTCAGGAGACTAGACTAAGAAAATCATGAGTTAAGGGCCACCATGGGCTATCTCAAAAAGTAAACAAAAATAAATAAAACCTTCATGTTTAATTAATATTCTCTTAGGGCTTTTCAATTCTGGATTTCCAGTACATTTTGGATTATTAAAGTTCTCACTTTCCTGATCTGGACAGAACTTATAGTAGATAGATCATCCTTCATTGATAGTTATTACAGAGAAATAACTATGCTTTGTAAAACTTGTTTATTTCTGGTGCTGTAGAGATTGTCCAGGGATTAAGAGCACCAGTCCTAGCACCCACATGGTAATTTACAGCCATCTGTTACTCCAGTCTCAGAGAATCTAATACCTTCTTCTGGCCCTTGTAGACACTGCATGCATGTAGCACACAGACATGCACACAGGCACAACATTTCTACATGTATAAAATTGTAAAAAAAAAAAAGCCACTAACACGTTTTTACCAGTAGTTACATGACCCTTTATTTCCATATGGAAATTTTTTCCATCTTTTTTAAAGTGTCCTTTTCCTTTCAGCATTCCCAAAGACTTAATTTCACTTTGAAGCTACTTTGGCTGAGAGAGTAGGGTAAGATGATAATAGTTACATAGTCTTAAAGATTTGGGGTTTAGAAGTGGTATCATCTTCATCCTTTCTAATTACATACTGCAGTCCCTTCATAACATAAATTTGCTGTTACTTTACAACAATGTTATGCTGCTTTGTAAACCAAATAGAAAGATCTGTCACTGCCTTTCTTTATCTTTAGTTGATTAAATGAAATAGCAAGACATGTGATACTATCTGTCACATAAGACAGATTCTAGAATTTCTAAACTTTATTTCCTTTCCTAAGTAGCTTTCTTCTAAGTAAAGATGGATATTATCTTGATTGTTTTAGGTAATCATGCCTACCTAGTCTACACTCCTGTACTCTTCATAGATATGAATTGTTTACATTACTAGAAATGATTGAAGGACTGAAACATCTTTTGTTTATTCTTAGTTCCATACTAACCTTGGAAGAAGATATGGCTTGCCTCATTGTTTTAATGTTCTCAGTTTCATATAACATCATTTATAGTTTGTGAAAAGTGCTTTTGACATGCCTTGGTGCTTCTGTCTTATGATGATGTTTTATTTGTAGGTCAGTATCGCTTGTCCAGAGAGAATGGAGCCTGTCACAAAAATCTCCCACATCCCACCTAGCCGGTGGGCCTTAGTTTGCAACCTGTGCAAGGTGAAGACAGGGGCTTGTATTCAGGTAAGTACCCTGAGAAATGGTGGAGTGAGCTAAAACCAAGTCCCAGTAAGAGTGTCCTGTTAACTCAGAAATCACTTAAGAGGCTACCCACTCATGTGCAGGGTGCTGCCACTCCACAGACCATTTGTGGAAATCTTTTTCAGATGTTGCTTCTGGACCGTTCAGCCTGGGTTTTTTCCCACAGATTTATTTTTATTTATATGTATGTAGGTGGGTACCCCCAGAGGTCATAAGAGGGTGTTGGATCCCCTGGAGCTGGAGTTACAAGTGATTGTGAGCCAGCCAGCATGGATGCTGGGGATTGAACTTGGATCCTCTGAAAGTTCAGTAAATGTTCTTAACCAGTAAGCTATCTCTCCAACCCTTAGCCTATTCTTTTCAGCATTCATTTTGGTTACCAGGAATAGTGATACACGTGGTTTGCCCAGCTTTTTAAGAAATTGAGGCAAAAGAAAATCATTTCACCTCAGGAGTCAGCCTGAACAACATAGTGAGACCCCCCCTCTCAAAATAATATTCATAATGGTATTTAACCTTCATCTTTTAGTGTCAGAGCATATGTGTCAACTAGACTCTGAAGCTGAGTGATTTCATTCTGAGACGGAATAAACTATAACTCTAAAATAGCCCATGTTTTGATGAGTTTCATCCATTAAATGTCAATGAATTTAAGATCCACTATGATTAGATAGATGGTTCTCTAAACCATTTGGGTGTAGAAAGGTACATTTGAATAGATTTAAAATCACTCTTAAAGGGACTGGGGAGATGCCTCGGAGGTTAAGAGCACAGACTGCTCCAGAGTACCTGAGTTCAATTCTCAGCATACACAGGGCAGCTCATAGCTGTCTGAAACTCCAAGATCTGACACCTTCACACCTTTGCATAGGTATACATGCAGGCAAAACATCAGTACACATAAAATAAAAATAAATCTTTAAAAATTATTCTTATAGGCATATATGTTGCATGTGGTAGTACAGGTAATGTTTTTTTTTTTTTTGAGCTATCTAAGGTACAATGTTATTTCACTTTCTGTTCCAAACATAATAGGGTGGCTCTGGTTGTAAGTGGGAAGGAAGGACTGTGACTGACTTAAAATTACTGCATGTGAGCTGCAGAGTGGTTGAGATCAGATTTGCCTGCATACTCTCAGAGAAAGGGATCTCTGTAATGTCACAACTTTAGAGCAATGGTTCTAGATGTTTTATCCAGTTCACTTCTGTTTTAGCATGATAGGTTGCAGACTTGTTATCTGAAAAATATAAATACTTACCTTGGTTTTAAAATTTTATTTGTCTTAACTATAGAACATTTTAGTGTTTACAAGGTGAAACTCTCTCCCTAATATATATTTACTGTCAACTTGACACAAGCTAGAGTCATTTTGGAAATGACTCAATTGAGAAAATGTCCCCAAATAGATTGGCTTGTAGACAAGCCTGTGGTACATTTTCTTGATTGATGACTGATATAGGAGATTTCAAACCACTGTGGGTGGTGCTACTCTCAGGCTAGTGGTCCTGCATGCTATAAGCAGGTTGAACAAGCCATGAGGAACAATCCAGTAATCAACACTCCTCCAGGGCTTTCGTATTAGTTCCTATGTTGGGCTCCTGTCCTGACTTCCCTAGATGATGAACTGCAAATTATAAGATGAAATAAATCCTTTACTCCCCAAGTTACTCTTGGCTCTAGGGCTTTTTTTTTTTAAATCACAGCAATAGAAACATGAAGCTACTAACCTAACACAGTGTTTGGTTTATCTAAGTTATCTCCTGTTTGCTCTCCCTATATAAGCCTCTTAAAAGCCAAGATGATACACCATTCATCTGTGAATTTCTCCTATTGTTAGTATTCATTTAAGGTACATTGAATAAATGCATGTATGTTTGAATGTATCAGATTAATTTATGATACATATTTTCCATTGAAACAATATTTCCATGTTCATTATTTAATATTTTTACAAATTGAATTTGTATTCAATAAAATTCTCATTATCATACCTACATTTCCCACTGTTTAGCTGTTAAAGATTATTTTTATGCCAGTTAGTAATCAGTAGCATAACTAGTACAGAAATCACTGACCTTAACATTTTCAGAGAAGAGTTTACATTGCAGCCTTAGGTTCCATATTCTGTCTTGTATTATATTGTTCATCTGTGAGTTTTTATCTTCCCTAGTTTTGTCCTTAGCTTTTCCCCATACCTTGACATGGCAGACATGCAATAAATAAATTCTAAATTGATGGATGGATGATAGATGAATATATGAGTAGAGAAGACATTCTAGAGGTTTCACGTCTGCAAAACAATTCTTATTTTTATTTCTTAAAGTTCAGATTCTTAATTTTAGGTAAATCTTACTATTGAGACCATTATGCATTTTTGGTTTTTGTGTGGTGCTAGGGAATAATCCCAAGATCTCATTTCATGTAATTTCAAATATGCTAAGCGAATGTTCTACTACTTAACTACATCTCTGTCCCAAGCTTGAGTATAAGAGGTTTAATTTATTCAACAAGTGTATATGCTTAATTGTATACTAGGATTTGGGTCTACCAATGAAATAAATAACAAAGAACTTTTCACTGTGGAGCTTATGTTTTAGTTTGTGAAAGTAAACAATATGCAATAGATGTTAACTAAAATGTTAGAAGATGATAAGAAAAATGTAGAGGATAGTAAGAAGTTGGGAAGTATGAGGCAGGGAGTATAAATTAAAGTTTAAGTGGAGTGGATAGGGTAGGACTAATTATGAAGGTGACATTTGACTCCAGTGCAAGAGAAAAGGCTATGTAGATATTTAGGATAAAAGTGTTTCAGACAGAGGGAACAGCCATTGAGAAAGCCATCAGATAGAAGTGTGCCTGGCCTATTTGATCAACAGAAAGAATCCAACAAGATGAAAACAGAGTATTTGGGAAAAGAAGATCAGAAAGATTACATGGGTCCTTATTGATTAGGGCAAGGGCTGGTAAATTTGCTCTATAAATAGAAAGATAATAAATGTGTTTTTTAGGCTTTGTGGACCAAGTAGTTTCTTGTCACAGGTGCTCAACACTAGTTATGCATTGCAAAGGCAGCCATAAATAATATTTAAACAAATAAATGTGGCTGTATTCTAATTACCTGTATATCAGTGTTTATACACTTAAAAATTTAAGTTTCATGTAACTTTTACTAGCATATTAAAGGTCCCAGTTTTAATGTCTGGCCACCAAAAAATGTAAAAACAGATGAGTATCTGCATTTGGTTAGTGCCACATAGTTTGTCATCTCCTCGTGAAATCTTCCAGAGCCATTATAAGATCTTTTATTTTTTCACTGAGTTTACAAAAGAGCCATTGTGTCTGTCCATACACAACACACTCACACAAAAAGAGCCAATGGTAGTTTTTAAAGCAGAGGAGTGGGCTAATACATTATTTTAGAACTCATCCTAAGGAATAAAAATAATACAGAAGACAGAGAGCTATGAGTGTTAAAGGTAAACAAGATCCACCATGTACCAACACTCAGTGAAGTTGAAAGATAAGTATATGAAAGCTTATTATTGTAACCTATTATACAAATTTTTAAATTTCTATAGCAGTTAACCAACTAATAAACCCAAATGGTATAAGTCTGTAACCCAGCACACATGAGGTAAAAGCAAGATCATATGTTCTGAGCCAGCCTAGACTATATAATAAGATCCTATCACCAAAGAAGAACCCACTGTGACGCCTTCATTCAGAATATACTGAGGATATAATGTTAGAAATAAGAAAAGCAATTAAAAGTCTATTATGGTAATCTATTAGATCCATGACTGTGGCCTTGAGAAAGTAGTAGGAAGTAGTGGGATTCTAGATGAATGCCAATGGAAAACCTATATATAGAATAGATTTGGAAAAAAATAGATTTGGAGGAGAAAACAACAAATTCCATTTTGAACTCAACTTATGTTTTATATATAAACACATGTGTATACACACACACACACACACACACATTCTAGTAGAAATGTGTAGCTAGCACATGTGTGCATAATTCTGGGATTTAAGAGGAAGTTTCGGACAGAGGACACAGTTGACAAGCCTTGTGTTAGTTCCTTTTCACATTGCTGTAACAAGATACTCAGTATAAGCGTGGGACTGGGGGCTGTCCCTGACCGTTTGCCTTCTTTTTTTGGGGGGGGGGGTTCGAGACAGGGTTTCTCTGTGTAGCCCTGGCTGTCCTGGAACTCACTCTGTAGACCAGGCTGGCCTCAAACTCAGAAATCTGCCTACCTCTGCCTCCCAAGTGCTGGAATTAAAGGCGTGCGCCACCACTGCCCGGTGGCCCCTTGCCTTCTTGTTAGACCCTATTCCTCCTACTAGGTAGCCTTGTCCAACCTTGTTGTGATGGTATGAGCCTGGTCTTATCCTAGCTTGTTATCCCATATTTGGTTGGTGCCCCTGGGAGGCCTGTTCTTTTCTGAGGGAAGGGTAGGAGTAGTTCTGGAGAATAAGGGAGGTAATGGAGAGAGGGGGATGGGAAACTGTAGTCAGGATGATATATATGAGAGAGAAAAAAATTTTTAAATATACTCAGCAAAAGCAACTTTGGAAGAAAGAATTTATTTTAGCACATAGTTCAAGGATACACCCATCATGGTGGATAAGTAATGGCAGCAGGAACTTCAGTCAGCTGGTCACGTAACCACAGACAGGAATCAGAAAGAGATCACTGCTTATACTCATATTTTTTGTGTGTGTTTTGTGGGTTTTTTTTTAATGCAGTCTGGGATCCTAGCAAATAGAATGGTGCCACCCATATTTAGGTGGGGTCTTCCCAATTTAATTAACCTAATCTAGATAATTACTCATAGGCATGCCCCAAAAATAACATCTTCAGGGTAATTCTGGATTCTGTCAAGTTGATACCTTGGCATAAAGTGCTAAAACCTGCACTGATTAAAAATCATGGAATAAGCACATATGGTACTGAGCACACCAGAGTATAGAAGTTAAGATGAATAGAAAAAATTAGCAGAGGATACTAAAACAAATCACCAGAGAAACAATTGAAAAAGCCAATAAGGTTTAGAAAACAAGGGGAGAAAATATTTCAAGAAACAAAAGCCCTTTGCTATAAAAATAATAACTATCAGATAAGCTGAGGACTTCTCATGGATCCCTGACTTCAAAGCTGGGCATGATAGTATGCATCTGTAAGCTCTAACAAGTTGAAAGTCTGAGGCAGTAGTACTACAAGTTCAGGGCCAGCATAAGCCATATAGTTAGACCCTGTCTTAAAATACAGTACAGAAAGAAGGAAAAGATTGAAGGAGGGGGAAAGGGAAAGAGGGATCGAGGAATAGAGAAAGAGGGGGGTTGGGGAAGATAGAGGAGAATAGAGAAGAGGAAGAATATATTCTTGGATGCCGGCCTCCTAGGATATGAAGCCTGGCCCTACTTCTTGCTAGTTATATAAGCTTAGAAAACTTACCTAACATCTCTGGGCTTCAGCTTCCACATCTATAAATGGAGACAGTAATGTTACTTACTTAAGATGGTAGAGAGCTTAACCTAATACCTAACAGAAAAATGTGCATGTAAGAATAGTAATAATTTCCCATATTATTCCCTAGAGTAAATCTGATTATGCTGATAGATATCGAGCCAAACTAAATAAAATCATCCAACATCTGTGGCTTGGATTGATGGTAGAGAGAGATGGGCCTGTCTAAAGTCACAAGTATACAGAACTTAATATAAATTGGAAAGCTAGAATGAGTTTACTGTTAGGCCAATGTGAATTCAGTTGTGACAAAATTAACTTCTAAAAAGTAAAATCTTTGCCGGGTGGTGGTGGTGCACGCCTTTAATCCCAGCACTTGGGAGACAGAGGCAGGCGGATTTCTGAGTTTGAGGCCAGCCTGGTCTACAGAATGAGGTCCAGGACAGCCAGGGCTACAAAGAGAAACCCTGTCTCAGAAAAACAAAAACAAACAAACAAAAAAAGTAAAATCTTCAACAAATAGGGAACTGGTTAAATAAGAAAGTATACTTTTTCAGTACTTAATAAAGGTGATATAGTAAGGAAAATGAAATACTGAGATTAAAAAGAAAGCTCAGGAGATAGCTCAATGGTTAAAGTATTTGCTACACAAGCATGAGGGATCTAAATTTGAGTCCCCAGCACCTATTTAAAACTAAATGTTTGATGTACATCTGTAACCACAGTACTGGGAGTAACAGGGACAGAAGCAAATAGATCCTAAAATCACTTAACTAGCTAGCCAGTCAGCTGAAATTGTGAGTTCCAGGTTCATATATAGACCTTGTCTCAAAAATAAGAATTAAAATATCATACAGCCACCTCTAGTCTTTACACAAGATAAAAGGGCATTCTCTTCTACTTACCTAGGAAAGCATTTCCATGATTTTTTCACATTTGTTAATACAAGCTGTTCTTGTTCTAAGACTGTTACAGTCTCTGCCTTTGGGAGCTCAAAGCATTTTAAGAGAAGTTAAACTTAAACATGGGCCAGACATGATGTGATGATGCATGCGTATAATCCTAGCACTTGGGAAACAGAGAAATTTAAAGCCAGATTTGGCTCTATAGTCAGGCCAGCCAGTTATAAAAACAAACAAAAAAAATTGGGAAAAGTTAGCTAAAACTTCAGTGATGTCTCTTCTCAGATAGTGTGGCAGAGAGGTAAGAGCTGGTAGTCACTGTAGATGAAAGAGTATGAGTGGCAAAAGTGAGTTTTGTAGAGCAATTTAGACCATTTACAGCATTGTATTTGTAAGCAATACTATATAGTTTCTTGAAACAGTCTCACTGTATAGCTCTGGCTGTCCTAGAACTCCCTGTGTAGACCAGGCTGGCCTTGGATTCACAGAGATCCACCTACCTCTGCCTCCTGAATGCCAGGATTAATGATGTGTGCCCCCATACCTCTGTGACCAAATTTTGACCAAATTGTTTTGACATCATCCTCTTGTTAAAAATGTGTTAAGGATTAGACAACCAAATGGATACATTCGCACAGCTGCTAAGGATATATTTATAAGGCCCTGGGTTTCCCAGGTAGATACTATCTGTTCACGTTGCCTTGCTTCTTTCAGATTTTTATATTTCCTGTTTCTGTATTACAATTGGTACATCTGTCAGGGTAGATTCTGGGTTTGTATGGAGGTTTTTTTAGTGAGCAGTCTTCCGAGAGCCTAACTACAGTACCAGTCAGAAGAAAATACTGTAACAGCAACAGATATATTAGATACTTTTTATGCATTCCTGCGACAAAATACCTGACAAAAGCAACTTAAGGAAGTAAAGGTTTAATTGGGTTCAAAGTTCAAAGGTAACAGTCCACCATAGCAGGGAAAGCATGATGTCAGGAAAATAAGGCAGCATGCTGTATTGTATCTGCAGTCAGAAAACAGAAAGTGAAATGAGTGCTCAGTTCTATTTCTCCTTTTTAATTCATTCTGAGACCCTAACCAGTGAGGATGGGGCCACCCACATTCAGTCAGCGTTTCTTGCTCAGTTAAATCTTTCTAGAGGCGGGTAGAGAGATGGCTCCACAGTTAAAGAGCACTGGCTACTGTTCAATTCCCAGCAACCACATGGAGACTTACAGTCATCTATAATGGGATCTGATTTCCTCTTTTGGATGTGTGTGAAGACAGATAATATGTATACATATAAATAAAGATTTTTAAAGATCTTCCTAGAAATAGTCTCATAGACAGCACAGAAATGTTTTCACAGTGATTCTAAATCCTATCAGGTGACATTGATGATTAATCATCACAACACCAAAACAAAGTAAATATAAACATACAATAAAAATCAAACTATTCTACCAGTAGCTGTAGAAAAGAAAATGGTAGGCCTAAAGAGATGGATCAGTAGTTAATAGTATATAATGTTCTTCCAGAAGACTCAAGGTTCCCTGTATGAATGTTGGTTTGCTCACAGCTGCAATTCCAGGAGATCCAGAGCTACCTTCTGATCTCCACAGACACTGTACTCTTATGTATATAGCCTCATATAGACATGCATATATACAAAATTAAAAATTAAAATGTAGGGGGCTGGAAAGATGTCTCAGTGGTTAAGAGCACTGGCTGTTCTTCCAGAGGTCCTGAGTTCGATTTCCACCAACCACATGGTGGCTCGCAACCATCTGTAATGGAATCTGATGCCCTGTTCTGGTGTGTCTGAAGACAGCTACAGTATACCCGCATATATAAAATAAATCTTTTTTTAAAAATTAAAATGTAATTTTTTTTTTTTTTTTTGGTTTTTCGAGACAGGGTTTCTCTGTATAGCCCGGGCTGTCCTGGAACTCACTCTGTAGACCAGGCTGGCCTCGAACTCAGAAATCCGCCTGCCTCTGCCTCCCGAGTGCTGGGATTAAAGGCGTGCGCCACCACCGCCCGGCTATGTAATCTTTATAAAGAAAAGAAAGTGCCAAAATATGGAATAAACTATGGTGTTAAAAATTAGAGGCGTATCTCTATGCGTTCCAGGCCAATCTGTTCTAGTAAGTTCTAGACCAGCCAGTTTTTGCATAGTGAGACCATGTCTCAAAAGAAAAATTAATAAAAGTAGTATACACCTGTAATCTAGCACATGGGAGGGGGAGGCAGGAGAATTGGAAGTTCAAGGTCAACCTAAACTAAAAAATGAATAAAAGTAATAAATGAAATAAAGGAGGGACAGGGAAAAGGCAAAAAGGAAACTACAAGGTTAAATAAATTAAAAAAACAAAACTAGGAAAAAGAAAAGAGCAAGCAGTTTTAAAATACAGGTATAAAATATATAAATAAAATCAGATAAAGGTGAGAATATGAATAAAAAATAAAAATATTGTGAAGAGCTGAAAACTGTACTAAAAAGACAAATAAGTTGTTTTTAAAACACACATATATAATTGATGCAGCTTCCTTTCCCAGTCTTAATATTAGAATGCACCTGCTCTGGAAATTGGGTCCATCCTAATCCCTCTCTTTTTTTCACAGTACAAGTTGGTACTCTGTAAGGCTGGACCTATCCAGGATATGTTGTCCACATCAGGAACGCATTTGCTCTAAAAGCTTCCCTTCTTTAGCTGCTAGTGGCTGTAGTGAGCAACTAAGGATGGTCTGAGAATGCACCAAAGAATGGGGGGCAAACAAAGCACCAAGTTATGCTCTTGACAGAAAGAATTTAAGGAAACCCATCATTTTGTCTGACAGACCTCCACCTAGGAGTTAATAATAACCTCAAAGGAGAACTAAGTTGGTACCCCTAGATTGGGCCTACATAACGACCAAATACCAGTCACAAAAGTATCATCCCCAAAGGACAAGCACTCCCCTGGCTATTGACTCTGTTCTCAGTCTCTACAGTAATCTCCAGAATACTGGGGTTGTGTCTAATTACAACAGTGGACAAGGTCACTCCCTGCCTAAACACTACAACTTATCCAAGGAAATATACAGCTTAAGCTCCTCACCACCCCACCCCAAGAGCTATGCATTTAGTGTTTATTTCTCTACTCACCAGAGCCTTGGAGGCAATAAGTAATGTTGGGGATTCACCACATAGAAATGGCTAACTATCCATTTGCCTGACCTTATTCTTGGGTCCCTCTGGAAATCAGTTGATATCATGTAACCCAAAGTCACATAGCTACCTGATTCTAAGTAAACAAAACCAACTTTTATCAGGCACAACAGTCTAAAGGCTTACTTGTAATTTCTCAGGTACTACAGACAAAGGACCAAACATTTCTTTGGACCAGGTTAATCCTTTGTTACACAGTACTCAAAAGAAATGAAAACATAAATCTAAAGAAAAACTTCTACATGAATTTTCATAGCCGCTTTATTTTATAATAGCAATAAATAAATGATTGACTCCAAAACCTGGATAGCCATTCCACTTTTAGCCCCAAACTGTACAGATCTCTAATTATAAATACCACAGAATAACCTTTTCTAAAATTTAGATGGTTTTATGGCAGAGTTTGCTAAGAGACATTCCTAATTACCATCCATATATTTGTCTGTGGGGGTAATTTATTTCTCAATATTCTATAACTTTTATCCTGAGAGACATCTGTTTTTGACATTTTATTGGTGGTTGCTAAAAATACCTTTTACTATTTGGTTTTTAAGTATGTCTAATTTTTAGCCAAATGATATTAAAAATACTCAGAAATGCATTCTGAGCTTAACATCATCCTCATTTTCATAATGTTTGTCAAATACATGGAAATTTTAAGGATACATATTTCCATGTAATATAATCAACATTTCCAAAAGAACTACCCAAAGCTAAAGAGGTCTGGTTTTGTTTTGTGAGATTGTGAGCTTTTATCTGATATGTGGCTAGATTACCAGTTCATTGGATTCATTGGAAGTGGGGTGTGTCTAAATCAGGTTGATAGTATTGTCTTAGGAGAAGAGAATTAAACATTCTAGAGAAATGAAATAATTATACAACAGATTATAAAAGACATTCTTCAGCAGCACTCGATAGGGTGTTGAAAACAGATTATCTCTAAGATAAAACTTACAGAGTATAGAAATATAAACTACACAAAATAAAAAACAATGCATAGATGATGATTAGTAATGTCTCTTAGCAAACTGCCATAAAACCATCTAGTTTTAGAAAAGATCATTCTAGGAGCTAGAGAAATGGCTCAGCTGTTAAAAGCATTTGTGTTTCTTGAAGAAGCCCCAGATTCAGTTCCTAAGCACCCACATAGGGTTGCTCACAATTCTATAACTCCAACTCTAGGTGATCTGTCACTTCTTTTGACTTCCATGAATAATGCATACACATAGCAAACGTGCATACACATTCACATAAAATATTTTTAGAGTCAGGTGGTATTATAATTGGAGGTTTATACATTTTGGTGGTAAGAAGAAAAACCAACCATACAAAATAATGCTGATATGAAAACTCATACAAAAGTTTTGTTTTCATTTCTGTTGAGTATCTTGGATTTCTAAGACCTGTCATACATTGTGTTCTTTCTGTCTTTATTCATTTCCAAGTTTATTCTCTGTTCAATTATCAAGACTCCAACATGTGTATACTAAGCACAGTGATCTCCAAATGGCAGGCTTCCAAAAGAACTAGCACTTGCTTTAATGATGAAAAATCCCACCATTTTCCTTTTCACTTTTAAAAAATATTTACTCTTAATTTTTAATTCAGGCAATTAAAGACATTTCACTAAATCTAGAAGTTTTTACAGTATATATGATCTCATTCTAGTTTCTTAGAAATAAAATCTCTTGTGTTAACATGTATGTGTACTCCTGTGTTTTTAAAAAGAAGAGCTGTAACATTTTAACCATACCAAATGGTAATTTAGCTTAAGCACAAGAATGCATCTGTGTCATTTATCAAATTCATCCTACTTTGTTTCTCTATGATAATCAGTGTGTGATCCATAGTAATGCTTAATAAATGTTGTTAGATCTATCAGTGGAAGGCAGAATAGTACAAACCATATTCTCCAGTAAAACTGACTACAGTGATGGAAATGTTTTATGTGTGTATGTGTGTTGTCCAGTTTGGCTTAAATGTAGTTAATATGACTGAGGAGTTAAATTTTTCAATGTATGTCACTTTTTAAAATAACATATTTATTGAGGGGAGCACATGTATGGAGATTAGGGGGCACCTTGTCAGCTCTCTCCCACCATGTGGGTCCTGTGATTAAATTTGTCATTAGTTTTGACAACGGGCCCACTTATGTGCTGTCCTCATTATATGTTAAGTTTAATTAACTTTTTTTTTTTTTGCAGTTTAGGGAATGAAACCCAGAGCCTCACACATACAACACAAATGTTGTTCTAATGAGAAACAACATTTTGGCTACATTGAAATAAATTTAAATAGGCTTTCATGGCTAGTTGTCTAATCTGATGAATGGCTCAGTGTATAAGAACAATTTCAGGAAGTTATGTTGTTTAGGTATTAGAGTTCCTGTCACCTTTTAGAATCATGGATATCCTGGCAAAAATATAAACTGTGCCTTTTCTTTCATTTGTTCTAAGCAACTGCTTTTTGAATGGTATTGCCTGAATTGATAACATACTGGTACATAGGTAATTGACATAGCTTCTGTCTTAAACTGTATGGCCAGGGATTTTTCAGTTATTAGTAGGTAGTATGTGAAAAGTACTACAATAAAAGCATATATTGGTGTTATGGAGGACACAGAGAAGAAATGATAAACTTTACATAAATCAAAGACTTCTCCAAAAAAAAAAGGCAACTGAATGCTTTCTGCTTGAATTGAAACCTTAAAATGGGAATTTCATATTTTTGCTTCTGTTTTGCTGTTTTCTCTATGAGCAAGAGCAAGTTTCTTGGGTAACTTATAAAAGTTTCCTTACTTGTAAAATATTTTTCTCCTTTTCTTTTTGTTTCATCTTTTTTCTTTATTTGGAAAATAGTTTTCATGGTCAAGCTGCCCTTTTGTCTTTCCTTTCTATAAGCTCACATTAGGGACCTAGGGATATAGATCTTTCTATCTTCTTCCCGTCTGCTGCACTGACACACTTTTTTCTCCTTCAGTGCTCTGTGAAAAGCTGTATCACTGCCTTTCATGTCACCTGTGCCTTTGAGCACGGCCTGGAAATGAAGACCATCCTAGATGATGGGGATGAAGTGAAGTTCAAGTCATTTTGCCTCAAGCATAGCCAAAACAAGCCAAAACTCGGGGATGCCGAGTACCACCACCACAGAGTTGCCGAGCAGAGCCAGGCTAAAAGCGAGAAAACCAGCCTACGGGCACAGAAGCTTCGTGAACTAGAAGAAGAATTCTATACCTTAGTCCAGGTAGAAGATGTTGCCAAAGAGATGGGGCTGTCTGCATTCACTGTCGACTTTATCTATAACTACTGGAAACTAAAGCGCAAAAGCAACTTCAATAAGCCATTAATCCCCCCAAAAGAGGATGAAGGAAATGGCTTGGTTCAGCCAAAAGAAGAAAGCATTCACACTCGGATGAGAATGTTTATGCATCTGCGGCAGGACCTAGAGAGGGTAAGGTGACCAGTTCTGACTAATGTGTGCATAGAGCTAGGAGATATCACTTCCAGTTATAAAATGACTACCCATTTATAGTGTGAGCTTCTGTGTCCCTCCTTATTGTCTGAGTTCACTGTGGCTCCATATGTTGAGTTCTGTTTAAATTTTGACACATTCGTGCTGTGATTAACTTTTTAATTCACCTTCAGTCTAAAATGCCTCAGCTATATTTTACTAACATATTCCTGAGACTGAAGCCTAAAAGAATGAACCTTGTCCAGAAAAGTACTGTCTCAGGGTTTTCTCAAACTCAGCACTATATTGACATCTTGAGCTGCATGGTTATTTATTGTGCAGTGCTGCCCTTTATTGTAAGTGGCAGAATAGGATATTTAGCAGCATCATTGATCTCTACCCACTGGATGTCAGTATCATCCCTTACACACTTGGTTCTTACAACCAGAATTGTTTTCCAAGTTTACTAGATTTCTCCTAGGGGTTAAAACCATCTCTGATTGATAGCCATTTCACCAGGTAATTTAACTCGTGATAAATTACATGATAAACTCATCAGGTAAATTAAGTGCTCCAAGAATTCAAAGAAAAGGTTGGTACTGTTTGCCCTAGGGAATTTTGTAATTGTCTAATTAGAGAATTGAGCCAGGCCTGATAGCATAGATGCCAAGTGGTATCATTCATACTCAGGGATAGAAGGCTAAAGTATGATACCATTATCATCTCATCTAGATTGTGTATATTAATATTGATCCTACTACAGTGTAGACTAGTGAATAGGTTTCAGAGGTTTGGTCATGGTTTGTGGCACTTGGGTCTTGTCTTCACTCCTCACTCCCTAGGCACCAGAATTCAATGTGCCTGAACAATTTCAACTGTAAATTTACTTAATATGACAAACATCTTTATTTGCTGGGGATTTTCTTGCAGGTCCGAAATCTGTGCTACATGATAAGCAGACGAGAGAAGCTGAAACTATCACACACCAAAGTGCAGGAACAGATCTTCAGTTTGCAAGTCCAGCTTATCAATGAAGAAATTACAGAAGGTAAACTGTTTCTTAAAGTTGTCTGAGAAAATATAGAGAATCTGATTATATCCTACTTTTAAAATTTAGTATCATATTTCTTGTATCATTTAAAAATTGTTTTATTTCTTTCTATCTAATCCTGATAATTCTATCTAATCCTGATAATCCTAATGTGGCCTATTTTACTGTCAACTTACAAGGTAAGAAATTCCTGGGAAGAAACATGCCCCCCTCAAAAAAAATAAGGAAGGAAAAGAAATTCTAGGACAGATTAGAGGAGTTGTAAATTTGAGGCAGATAATCTAGATCCCAGACAAACATTTAATGCCATTAATTACAGCCATGAAATATTTTGTAATTATCAAATTCACTTAAAATCAAGACGCTAACACCAAATCCCAGTGCCCAGAAGCCATTTAATCCAGGGTTACTCATAACAGATACTTTTAAAAGTCATCTGTTAAAACATTCCTCAGCCAGAAGTTAAAAGTGCTATATTTATAATATTTTCATTTTTTCACTTTTATTGAGAAGCTATTAGGGTTCTCAACTTGTGGGTCACAACCCTATGGGTAAGGTCAAATAAACCTTTTCACAGGGGTTCCGTAAGACCATCAGAAGACACAGATATTTACATTAGGATTCATAACAGTAGCGTAGAGACCTCAACACCTACCTTTACAGTGACACATCTATTCCAACAGGGTCACACCCTCTAATAGTACCACTTCTATCGGCCAAGTATATTCAAACTACCACATTCCACTCTCTGGCCCCCATAGGTTTGTTCAAACACATAAATCTATGAGGGCATACCTAGCCGTAGCATAATGAAGAACACAAAAATCCCCACAGTCTATCACACTCTCAACAATGTTTAAAAGTTCAAAGTTCAGAGTCTCTTCTGAGATTCATGCAGTATCTTAACTGTAACCCCCTATAAGATCAATACCAAAAAGCAGATCATATAGTGAGGAAATACTATGAGGACCAAAGCAAGACCAACACCAACTTGGGCAAACTCCAAACTCTGTATCTCCATGTCTGATGTCCAACTTCTTTTACCTTTGTTGACTGCCATCACAATCCACCCCTTGTCAGTTTGACACATATGTGTCTAAATGAAAACAAGAACCAGGTATAATAATGCCTAGAAATAACTATCCCTTGTTTGACTGCAAACATATAAACAATAAAGGGATCTTGCCCTGAGATCACCACTCCCTTAAATCTGATTATCTCCTTGAACACAGGATTCAACTCCATTCCACTTCCTGGTGTCCCTTTAATGCTTTAAACCATACATTTTGTACTTTTTCTTTCTCAGTTTGCTCTTTTTCATCAAAACAGTCTGTTTTGAGATTTCCTTTGCTAATGTAATTAATCTAAATCTCTTCACTTTAGCCTCAGGCAGATTCTTCAGACAAGGGCAAAAAAGCAGCCATACTCTTTACCAAAATAGCATAGAACAGTCTCTAGGCCACATACTAACATTCTTCTCTTCTGAAACCTCTTGAGCCATGTCCTAACAGTTCAAATCACCCTCAGCACCAGTGTCTTCCATACTCCTACTAGGATGTTCCATTAAGTCCCACTTAAAGCATTCCATTGCTTTCCAAATCCAAAGTCCCAAAATGTACATTCCTCCAAGCAAAAGCATGGTCAGGCCTATCACAGCAATACCCCAGTCCCTGGGACCTGTCTTAGTTAGGGTTTCTGTTGCTGTGAACAGATACCATAACCAAGGAAACTCTTATAAAGGAAAACATTTAATTAGAGACTGGCTTACACTTTCAGAGGTTTAGTCCATTATCATCATGGCAGTGTGCAGGCAGACGTGGTGCTGGAGAAGGAGCTGAGAGTTCTACATCTTGATCTGAAGGCAACCAAGAGAAGACTATCTTTTGCAGGCAACTAGGAGACTGATTCCACACTGGGCAGAGCTTGGCACTAGCAGCCCTCAAAGCCCACTCCCATAGTCACACCCTTCCTCCAATAAGGCCACACCTAATAGAGTGCCACTCCCCATGGGCCAATCATTCAAACCACCACAATGAGAGACATGGATGATGATAATTACAGTACCCCAAGTGGAAGCTTGACTAGAATTATGAGAGCCATATACAGTGACATCTCCCTGTGATTCTTTTAATATAAAGATAGGTGAGAGAACCTGAATACTAAGTAACTGGTGAGTTGCTCTTAATGTATAAAATCAGCACCTGCTAAAAGCCAAACATAAAATAAGATAGATGTCAAAAGCTTCGTTACTGTGGGCCACAGCAGACTGGTATAGCAGGAAGTAGCAGAGCTACTCTGCCACAATGTTACCCTATAACATAACTGCCAAGGCAATAAGAAGCAAAGGACAAAAGGGAGGAGCCCCTGTGTGCTAATAAGATTGGACTTAGCCAAGTAGCTTCTGATTATAAGAATATGATTTACAACATCAAGAAATGGCAAGCGCTAGTAGAAATGGGAACTGTAGTTGTTCAAAATGGACCCTTGGGGAATACATGCTGCCTTTTAGGATGCCTGCAAGCCATCTTCTCTATATCTCATTTTTTAAAAACTATATGTTGTAAGATGATAATGGGCAAAGGCCAGTTGTAGGGTGGCATCCAGATAATTAATACTACCCTGAATAATCCTATATGTTGTGATTCTTTCCTGCTGGCCCTTACCACTATCATACTTTGCCCAGGGCCAGCAAGATGGCTCAGCAGGTAACAGCTCTTGTTTTGAAAGCCAAATGGCCTGACTTTGACCCTTCAAACACACACACACACACACACACACACACACACACACACACACACACA
>NW_021604706.1:2370126-2399245 GCF_004785775.1 Grammomys surdaster
ACACACACACACACACACACACACACACACACACACACACACACACACACATATGTTGGAAGGAAACGATTGACTCCATAAAATTGTCATCTTCCGCTACACACATACTATTGTGCCCATACATTGCTCCAGTAATCTTTTTAATATTATTCTACACCCCATAATTGTTTGTAATCATGAAACTAGAGATGAAGGGCATAAAATATTCAAGAGCCATTCACTGCTTCTAATGCCAAGTTAAAATACTTACCTTTGCCCCACAAAATCTATACTGTGTTTCTAAAATTTTCTTTTTGAATTGTTTGGGAATACCCAGAGATGATAGGAGAATAAGATCAGAAACATCTATGAGGCATATCTTCACTCCTGCTCATTATGTATATACCCAATCATAAACACACGAAGAACTCATTTCAAACCACTGTGAGTGACATTCTTTATAGAAATGAAATCCAAGGGAAAGTCTAGGGGAAGAGCTCTGTTGGTGAGTTCAAATAAAAAGCCTGTGTGATGCACACCTTTGTGACGTGATTCCAGCACTGGTTAGGTGGAGAAACGGGGATCCCACAAGTATGCTAGTCTCAGCAATTAATGAGCTCAGGGTTCAGAAAAAACTCTGTCTCAAAAAATATGATAGAGAGGGATGGGTTGAAGAACTCTGGGATGGGGGACCGGGAAGGGGGCAACATTTGGAATGTAAATAAATACAATAGTTTAATGAAAAGAATAAGGTAGTGGAATGATTGAAGAAAACATCATGCCGGGCGGTGGTGGCACACGCCTTTAATCCCAGCACTTGGGAGGCAGAGACAGGTGGATTTCTGAGTTCGAGGCCAGCCTGGTCTACAGAGTGAGTTCCAGGACAGCCAGGGCTACACAGAGAAACCCTGTCTCAGAAAAAAAAAAAACAACCAGCATCAACCTCTGGCATCCACATGCATGTACATGTGTACAATTGCACCAATACATACACAAAAAAACTGAAAGACATGGAAGCAAGGATGTATGACAGAGCACACTGGTTGTTGATCTTGTTTTGTAGGTTAGGAAAGCAAAGGTGAAAAGGATAGGAGCCATGGATAGTGTTTTCTGTGAGTCTCTAGGTTCATCCTCTATTACAGCTCACTTTAGCTACTCACCGTGGTATACTTGCTCATCAAAGACAGATGCTTATTAGACATTTGGAACAATAGGTTTGTGAACTCACTTTGTGCTAACAATTAAATTGGTTGTTAAACAAATCTTTCTTTTTTTTTATCTCAGAACTTTCTTTGACAAATGCACTAGAGAACTCACTGTTTTACCCACCACCACGAATTACCTTAAAGTTAAAAATGCCTAAATCAACCTCAGAAGATGGCAGAGACAGCTCCACAGAAACTGAACAACAACCCTCGTCTCCTGGCAGCAGCTCCCCTTGTCACAGTAAAAGGAGCCCCCAGATGACCGAGGAGCCACTGGATATGAATGTGAAAATATATCCAAGATATCCACTAGAAAGCAAAAGTAACTGTTTGCTGCCTAGCCGAAGCCATGCTCGAAGTGAAACCAGGAGCTCCAGTCCTACTCGGAGAGCTCCATCTACAGAATTCTATCATGGGCAATCATTAGGGAAGCCTCTGGCCCTTCAGGCTGCCCTCCATGGACAGGATTCTGTTGGTAATGGGAAGAGTCAGCCTAACTCCAGGCTTGCTAGTTCCAATGGCCTGGAGGGCAACTGGTCTGGGAACATCACCCAGAAAGTTAGTTCAGGTGAGATATGCTGTGACCAGGAGTCCATGCTCAGCTCCCACTTGCCCAGCCCAGGCAACATTAGAAAATCTGGCATGGAACATTTCACCAGGTCCTTTAAGGAGGCCACCAATACATGGGTGAAGCCTACTGAGGACCTCCAGTACTGTGTTAAGCCAGCTAAGAATGTGAGCTCTAAGGAGCAATTGTGGGGTAGACAGCTTCTCAGGCGGTCCACAGGGAGAGCTTCGTATCAGGAAACCGATGGTTATTGCCCTGACTTGGAGCCCAGTGATTCAGAGGCAGAAGGGGAGGGGAATAAAGAAACAGCAAGGGTAAAGAGAGAGAGTTCTGACAGAGAAAATCCTTCCCATGATTCTGCTCGAGAGTGCCATGGGAAAACCAAGACACAACCTCATTCCCATAGCTCAATGCAAAGGTGATCAGAAACTCCTAAGGGTAACCCAGCCTTTGCCTTTGCCCCGTATACTGGGGGAAATCTAAACACCAAAAGGATTCTAGTGTATATTAGGGGGAATTGCAGGGAAAATGATGGTTTGAAGTTATTGAAAGCGTTTCAGGTCTAGTTTTTATAAGCACATTACAAGAGTTGCAGATTGTCTGGGGTTGCTTTTTCGGAGGCTGCTGAGAACAGTTAGGCCCAGAGTATTTGAGTACTTCAGGGCAGCTTTCCCATTACATTAACACACTGATTAATCTATGTATTAAGAATCCTTTCATTGTCAATGGATTTGCAAGAGGATATGACAGACACTAAAACTACTTATCTTTTGAAACTATAACATGTGACTCCTTGAAGCTCAAATCTGTAGAAAGTTTCTAATTCCACTGGTATCTATAAAACCTCTTCAAGAAAGAGACCAGGAGAGCAACATTCTCAGATACTGACACTTACTGTTGTCTTCCTTGCTTCATGCAAGGTTGAGTTTCTTTCACAGTATCATATCTTACAAAGTCATTTCTTCTAAGTGTCCAGTGCCTGTTCCTAGACCTGCTTCTTGGGGACACACTCATAACTCTCTTATCCAGTAACAAGCTAACTTGTGGATAGTGTTTACAAAAGTACAGAAGTACTACTTCCAAGGAAAATGCTCTGCTTCTCAAGGCATTTGTGAAGATGTCCAGAACATTTCCCAAAGTGTGACCTTTTCTGGTATATTTGTACCAGGTCAGGGGTTTTTGTGTTGTTTTCAAATAAGTTTGACTAAAGTTTGGCTGACAGTTTTTGTATACCTGCTTTAATGTTTATAAAAATTTTATTGAGGAATAATTAAGATATAGTGTAATGCACAGAGGCTTAAGTATTCTTACCTGCTTTAATTTTGAAACAGATTTTTATTGTCAGAAATTTGAAAGCATGTGTTTAACACATGGATATAATTTAGCTTTGTATGAATGTTAAATCCAAGGCAGTTTCCCAAGCATAAAAGTTGGAGCCATTTTTCAGAACTTGCTTATACCACATTACCAAATAATCAGCCTTGATTCATTTCTAGACGAAGAGAATTTTGATGCAGAGGATAAAACAAGTCTGCTTCCCATTTAAGAAAAAGGAGAAAGTAACAGTTTGTAAAAATGTGAGGCAGACTGTAATTCTCAGCTCCCTTTTCTTCTTAGCCTTAAAATAATATTCTCTTTCTTCTAGTTCGGGAACATATAGAGAGAATTTTCAAACAAGAGGTCATTTTCAATTTCTGAAGTTTCATGCTGGTGAAAGAAGCCAGCTGCAGTAGGTGCCAGTGAGAGGGCAGTAGCCCTCTAGCCAATGCTATGGAGCTAGAAAACTCTGCAGTTTGCCTCTCCTTCACTTTCATTCTTAGAGCCTCATTAAACGCTTCTTTGGTTTTTTTTTTCCTACTGTTTTGAAAAACTTGTGTATTTTGGCTGCATCTTCAAAATATTCCTTTTGTGCCTATGAACATGTGTGAACATACCATAACATGAATAGTAGGTGTCCTGTAATTTGTTTTAGCTGAAAAAATAAGGAAGAAAATTTCCTTTCTTCATACCCTCAGCTTCTGTGCTTATTTGAATGCTCATAGGGTACATATAAATTTGACTCTTTTGTGGTAATGAGAGTATAATGAAGCTGAGTTGTAAATTCCTTAAAGGCCAACAGGTTGCCTGTATCCTTTCATGCTTTTGAATTCTGAGTGAGGGGGGGAAGCAAACATGGAAACAGTTCTTTAGCCAAATTCCGTATGTAATGCCATTGGGAGAGTATTGCCTGAAATATTCACGTCAGGGAGATAAAATGGTAATTTCTTCTTAGAGAACTTTCTGGGTAAATAAATGAGCCAGCCTTCCGTTGTATACATTCCAAATCCCCAAGTATCTGCTACATTTTGTTCTTTGAAGTATTACCTCTTAACCTTTGTTAATGTTTTTTGTCTTGTCTTATACAAGTTTTGAAGGTGAACTCAATCTTTTTTCAAATGTCACCTTTTTATCAATACTTTTTCATTAAATTATGAAAACTGTTAACCTCTGTCAGTGTGATAATTTTCTACTCTGGCATACTGATTTTTTTTTATATTGATGAATTTACTGTGTGTTAAAGAATCATACAAATGAAGGACAAAAACTGAAGTGGGGTTTGGGGAGGAAGAATTGAATGTTTAGAGGCACAAATCATCTGAGTATGATGACACATGTCTAGCAACCCAGTAGGAGGCTGAGACAGGAGGCTGAGACAGAAAAACAATTTCTAGAACAGCATGGGCTACATAATAAGACCCTGTCTCAAGAAAATGAAAAGCACACATTCACAATTCGGGTCAATACCAGAAATCAAAGGAAACCCTTTGTACTTTGCCCAGAAACCATAATTTCATCAGGCCAGTAAGAAAAGACTTTAAAATCATCATTTAAAATAGCCAGGGACATGTAGCCTATCTAAAGTGACAGGATACACCAGACTATTGTTTATAATACTCATTCTACACAGAGCTCTGGGAATCTGTCTTATAATCAGGTTTATATGGTCTCATGGCAGGACTTTGTATGTGGTAAACATTTTCAAGTTGTCAAAGGTCATTAAGTAAATCAGTAGTGAAAGATAGATAAAATGATCATTTCTTCCTCTGCCCACCTCACTTGCTTGTTAATGTAATTCATTCTGGTAATTCATTCTGAAGAATTTAAACTACAAATATATACTCTGTTACAGCCAACAAAAGCTATTGGGTTTATAAGCATGTATACATTTCCAGGAGGAGGTGAACATTTGTCTGTGTTAAAGAAATGTTTAAATGTAGAGAGCAAGCCAGCTGATGCACAGTCCCAGGTTTTTTCCCTGAAAGATCAAAATTTTCAATATGCTTGCTTTTTTTTTCCATTTTGCCATGCTGACAATAGAAACCAGGACTTTGAGCATGCTAAATAAGCACTTTCCCACTGAGTTATAAAGCCCCTTACTGACTTTAGAACTGAAGAAAAGTACCCAACAGCAAAATTATATTCAGCACCCATTAATTTTGATGTGTTTTAATTTCAAAGACAATGTATTGTATAACATTTGATTTTTCTCAGTGTGACTGTTTTATAGAAATCAATTGTGTGATAATGGTTTTAAAAGAACAGTTAGTAAATTCCACCCTTGGGGCTATCTATCTCTGCAGCCAACTATGTAACACTTGGTTTAGCACTGTTAAAGAAAGCTTCTGGGAGTTCAGTTGAGTTTACCTCACAGAATGGAAGAGATTAAATGATCTAAACACTTTGCCTTTGCAATGAAATGGACAGGGAATTACACAACCCCCTGTGTCTAGTCACTAGTGAGTTCCTCTGCCATATGCTTCTGAATACATTTATCATCAAGTTGAGGTTGATTGGAGTGTGAGCATTTTGCAAGGCCTGACCACCAGGCTCCAAACATCCTTCCTCTCCCTTCACTACTACTTCAATTCTTTTCCATTTCAGTTAGGATAAGTAAGTGGCAAGTAGCTTAGAAAGAGTCTGGATGGGCAGTGGTGCCACAACAAACAAACAAACAAACAAACAAAAACAAACAAAAAACAAACAAACAAACAAAAAACCCAAAAAAACAAACAACAAAAAATAAAATTAAAAAAAAAAAAGAAACAGTCTGGAAAGATGAACCTTGAACAGCTCAAGCTGTGCTCATTACAGCCAGAAGTTAGAGCTGAGAGAACATCTGCAGAACTGCCATTTGCTGTGTTGTTTTTGGGAAGTATTGAGCTATAATGGAGCTACGTTCCTGAAGCACATGTAGAAATCATGAGATGCTTTAGTCATTTCTCACCTTAAACTCTTAAAAACTTAAAATTTAGAAGTAATGCCTTCAGCCTTATAAACAAATAAACATGGCTGGACAGCCCCTATCTAGATTAGTGTGCTTCATGAGGATGTGGGTATTAGATGATGCTTACTGCTTTGACAATCTTGGCCAGTGCGCTATGATCCTTGCATTTTTTTTCCTTATGTTCACCATTTTTTCCCCCTTCTACTTTGGAAAACAAAAACCCTAGTTCAATTCTTCCCCATTTTCCCTGTCTCTGCAAGGGTCTAAAGTTGTAAAACCAATGAGAGCATTTGCAAGGCTGCTGTTGGCTACATCAATGCAGTGGTCACTCAGCCTTTTCAGTTATACTTGCTAACTGAATAGTAATGATGGAGCAAGGAGGAAGAGACTTGCCTCCATCTCAGAGAATTGTCCCAATGTTGCCCTCAAGACCCCACAAATGGACTGAAAAGAAAGGTTACTTTCAAGACAGTTACTTAAGTCCCTTACAGAACAACCAAGGACAAACCAGGAAATACACTTGGGACCAGTTAAGCTTTGAAATAATAAAACATTGATATATTAGGCTTATCCACAACTTCAGGAAGATAAGATTATGGCTCCTTTTGCCACATGTAAAAGCAGACCAAATGGTTAAATTTGTTCAAGGTCCTACAGCTAAGTCTATAGCATCTAGATGGAAGCCAATACAATCATTGATTTCTGTGTCTAAGTTACCTCCTTACACATTTTCTCCCTGAAGGAAACAACCTTTATTGACGGCTAGGCATTGATTTGATGCCACTTGATCCTTGCCATCTTTGATAAAACTTATAAATCAAAATTAATCATCTTAGGATAGAGAGATGGTTCAGTGATTAAGAAAGAGCACTTGATCTTGCAGAGAACCTAGGTTCAGTTTCCAGTACACACATGGTGTCTCACAACCATTCACAACTCCAGTTCCAAGGGCTCCAACACATTCTTCTGGCTTTTGTAGATACCATGCATGCACATGGTTCAGATACATGCATGCAGATAAAACACTCATACACATAAATCTTTAAAAATTTAGACAACTTGCACAAAAGCCAACAAGTTTATATCCAAAGAAAAGAATAGTTCACACAAATCTGAGCAGGGTAAACGCCACAGTAGATCTAAAACTGGAGCTCTTATTTTCTGCCTAATTAGTCAATCCCCTAACTGGCTATAGAAGACTAAGCCATGACTTTCCAAATACACTCACACCCTAATTTCTAGAACCTACTGTGTTACTTGTACTAGTTAAAGGGGCCTTCCAAATGTAATTAAAGTTAAGATCCTTGAACTAGGGAGATTATTTTGTATTGTTAGGCAAGTCCATCGCACTCTAAAAAATTGGCTCATTAAAACTAAAAAGGGGCCAGGCAGTGGTGGCACACACCTTTAATCCCAGCACTTGGGAGACAGAGGCAGGCAGATTTCTGAGTTTGAGGCCAGCCTGGTCTACAGAGTGAGTTCCAGGACAGCCAGGGCTACACAGAGAAACCCTGTCTCGAAAAACAAACAAACAAACAAACAAACAAACAAAAACTAAAAAGGGGGAATTATACCCCCCAAGGTCACCAAAAGCACACCTTGCTTTTGCTTTTGTTTTAAATTTTCTGCAAACTGATGCTAAAGGTCAGTCTACAGCGGATCGCCACTGGCATCCAGTCACTTCTAGCTCATTTTTCAGGGTCAAATGGAGAGACCCCCTAACTAATACATGGAATGGTCCCAACCCTGTTTTAATTTGGGATCATGGCTCAGTCCGAATTTTCTCAGAAAAAGAAAATGGAACCTGATGGCTGCCTGAAAGACTTGTCCATCAAGTGGACACAGATCTTGAGCCTAATAATTATGATTCTAATGATGAAGATGGCTCAAAATCCTTATCAGCCAGCTGATTTAACCTAGCATGTAGTCTCCATCAATACTTAAAGACACCCACTATATACCTGGTGGCCAGACCTTGCATCTAATCCCTGTTAACCAGCAGTTGAATTAGATACTGGGACATTTCCACTTTCAACCTCATTTTCTACATTGCTTGGATAATCATGTTGCTTTTAACCTTTGAACCTTGTATTTTAAGCAGATTGATTGTCCTCAGCTTTCATCATGGCAGTTATCCATTGCTATGAAGAATTGCATCGAGTGCATGCCCACAGGTCCTTTGGTCTGAATGTGGCTTTGGTCTGTATGGGAAAAAGTGTGCCAATGATGGCCGGTAGTCAAAGACGGATAAGCGTGTTCTTGAGCTCCTATACACCTAAGGTAGAGGCATACATTAATATGCTATGTATGTTTTCCTCAATGATGGGTAATATAGGAGCAATATAGACACCGACCTAAGCCAGGCACGGTCACCCGGCCACTCGCTACCCTAGACGAGATGAAATCTTGTGCCTCGTCCAGCTGCTGACACTGCCATCTTTAAAACTAAAAATGGGGAAATGTGCCCTTCCCCCAGCCTTGAGCAGGCTGAAAGACCTTGTTTACCACAGTAGACCAAACAATAGGACCCAGGTGGTGTTACCCACCTTGGCTGCACTTACAGCCTGCTACAGGAACTCAGAAGAATAGACTGCCTGCTGAGCTTGCCTTGAGACACCTCTGGCTGTGATTAAGGATGGGTTCCCCTCACCCACCCTGCTGAAACAAGAAGGGGTTCAGTGGTGGAGGCGGGGCTTCCCCTTTTTATTGAAAGCTAAACATTAAACTTCAAGCCTTGATCAAAATATGTTGTCTTGGCTCCATCTTTTCTCGCCCTTCCATCCCTTCTTTCATTCCCAGCCCCCCTTTCAGGTGAATCCAGTTGATCCGTGGCCACAACCAGCTACATCCATCCAATACTACCACAGGGTACTTTATACAAAGTAGGAAGGTAAAAGAATGAACGTTCCTAGCAGGATATGTGACAATGGAAGAGCCATGATTCAATGGTCTCCAGAAAGTACAAAGATGCCAGATAACACATTCTCCTTAGAAATTTCCAGAAGGGGCTAGAGAGATGGCTCAGTGGTTAAGAACACTGACTGCCCTTCCAAAGGTCCTGAGTTCAATTCCCAGTGACCACATGGTGGCTGACAACCATCTGCAGTGTGATATGACACCCCCTTCTGGTGTGTCTGAGGACACCTACAGTGTACTCATATACATAAAATAAACAAATCTTTAAAAAAAAAGAAGTTTCCAGAAGGAAGTCAGTCTTCCCTTACACCATAATTTTAGACTTCTGAAGAATAAAAATACCCACTGAATTTGTGACAATTTTTTGCATCATAAGTAAGAAACCAATACATTGGGCAGAAAACAATTGCTCCCCAGCCTGTCAGAGAGGTGTTCCTCATCCCCAACAGGCCTATCTGAACTGCAATACTCAGAAGTTGTACTTTCACTTTGGTTTTGAAATGCTAGGGCCTGGATCTTGTGCATGGTAGGAAAGTGCTCTCTACCATTGATCCATACATCAGCCCTTCGTTTGGCTCTTAACTGAAACACTTTCTTGAAATGGAAAATATGTAACTTTTTTTTTCTATCAATAAAACCTCCCCCTACAAAAATATGGTTTTCTCTTTTCTGCCTTTCAAAATTTTTTCCAGTGTAGCACTCAGTACTTCTCCAGTATCCTACAAGTCTGGCACTGCTTGTCAGGTTGGCATAAGTTTGTATATTCGTACTGTCTGAAACAATGTCCTTGGAAAGTAAAAATAAATTCTTGAGTGTTCATCCAGATGTGAGAGGATAGAAGGGAGGAGTCATAAAGAGTGTCAGCAACGGGCTGGAGAGATGGCTCAGTGGTTAAGAGCGCTGACTGCTCTTCAAGAGGTCATGAGTTCAAATCCCAGCAACCACATGGTAGCTCACAACCATCTACAATGAGATCTGATGCCCTCATATGGGTGTCTGAAGACAGCTACAGTGTACTTACATATAATAAATAAATCTTTAAAAAAAAAAAAAAGAGAGTGTCAGCAAAACCTACAAGAAAGTGAGTGGCCTGAGAGGGAGTTCTCAGAGAGGCCAGATACCTGAACAGAGCTAGTGAATTAAGTAACACAACTCTATGATGCCTATTAGAAATCTTAAAAAGTAAAGACACAAGTTACCAAGAGAATAAATAACCCAGAAGGTGGTGGCAGTTGCCTTTAATCCCAGCACCTGGGAGGCAGATCTCTGAGTTTAAGGCCAGCCTGGTTCCTGGTTGAGAGCATTTGTTCAAAGCAAGTTCCAGGACAGCCAGGGGTACACAGAGAAATCCTGTTTTGGAAAAAAAACCCAAACCAACCAACAAACCTATCCAAGAAAATAGATGGTTAGAGGGTGAGTCTAGTGGCAGTCCAGTGTGACAGCACTCAGAAGGCTAACACAGGTACCAGACTGGAAGCTGCTCTGAGATGTAGAGTGAAACCCCAGCTTTTCAAAAAGAAGGAAAGGCTAGAAAGGAATATACCAAAAGAAGACTGGACTCACTGTATTAATAGCCTACAAAGACAGATTCATCAAGAGAACATAAACAATCCCAAATGTTTATATACCTAGCCACAACTATAAAATACATTAAGCAGGGCCAGTGAAATGGCTCAGCAGATAAAAATGCCACAGAAGCCTGGTGACCCAATTTTGACTCCTAGAACTCGAGTAAAAGCGCAAAGAGAACTGATTCCACAAAGTTGTCCTTTGACCTACACATGCAGTGTGGCATGTTCTCTGTCTCCCTCTGTCTCTCTCTGTCTCTCTGTCTCTTCTGTCTCTCTCTCTCTCTCTCTGTCTCTGTCTCTCTGTCTCTCTCTGTCTCTCTCTGTCTCTGTGTCTCTGTCTCTGTCTCTCTCTCTCTCTCTCTGTTCTAGGTCTCTCATCCTTATATACACCCTACATGACAATAAAGTTTAACATTTTAAATACATCAAAAGATAGATGATAGAATTACAAAGAGAAATTGACAATTGTGCAAATATAGTCTGTATAAATAATAGAATGAATATAAAGAAAAACAGTAGAAATGTAGAAGATTTTAATAAAAACTCATGGAGGTAGATTTAATATACACTGGCAACGAACCACACCAAAATACACATTTTCTTTCTTTCTTTGTTTTTTTCAACACAGGGTTTCTCTGTGTACCCCTGGCTGTCCTGGAACTCACTCTGTACACCAGGCTGGCCTGGAACTCAGAAATCTGCCTGCCTCTGCCTCCCAAGTGCTGGGATTAAAGGCCTGCGCCACCACTGCCTGGCTCAAAATACACATTTTCAAGTGAACAAAAAACATTTAGTAAGATAGATCAAGACTCAATAGCAGAGCATTTGTTCAACATACATAAAAGGCCCTGGGTTCTATTCCCAGCATGTGCACATGCCCCAGGGGCAATCCTAAAACCATTAAAAAAACTAATATAATTTTTAAAAGACCCAGAAAATTACTAAAGCAAGAATAGACCATTTTCGAGGTCAGTAAACAATTTTTTAAAATCTTTTGGTTTGCTTTGTTTTGAGACAGAGTCTCACTATGTAGCATTGACTGGCCTAGAACTCAGTATGCTCACTCTACTCACATGCTGTCCTCAAACTCTTAGAGATCTGCCTGCCTCTGCCTCCCAAGTGCTGAGATTAAAGATGACATCCACCACATCTGGCTCAAATCAATACAGTGTCTCATATAGATTAGGCTGATCTGGAGCTCACTATATAAGACAAGCTTGCTTCAAACTCAACAATCCTCCTTCAGCCTCCCAAGTGTTGCTATTACAGGCATGAAACACCATGCTCATCTCTAATTGATTTCAGAAGACACAATCCAAAGGATCCCAACAGTCACCAAAAGCTGATATAAATGGTGATTCCTGCCAACACTTTGATATTAGTCCAATGTCAGTAACCTTGGACTTTTGTCATCCAGGACTATGAGAGAATAAATTTCTATTTTAAGCCAAAACAATTATTGAAGGATTCAAGTCAAACAGAGTATATTCTTTGACAACAATGAAATGAAGTTGTACATCAATTTATAAACATTCCTGGAAAATCCAAGTCGAAGAAACTAAAACACACATCTAAGTAATATATCAGTCAGAGTCCTCACAGAAGGAAGTAATAAGGTCTGGGGATGTCGCTCAGTGGCATAAGTCAGGGTTAGTATTTAATATGTGGATGATGCCAGATTAAATTCACAGCACTATGATAGATATGAAATGACACATAGATAAATGACAGGCAGATAAATAGATGGGGGGGGGAGAAATAACTTCAATATGAAATTATAGGCCTAGGCCATGGCTTTTTTTTTCTTTTTGTTTTTTCAAGACAGGGTTTCTCTGCATAGCCCTGGCTGTCCTGGAACTCACTCTGTAGACCAGGCTGGCCTCGAACTCAGAAATCCGCCTGTCTCTGCCTCCCAAGTGCTGGGATTAAAGGCCTGCGCCACCACTGCCCAGCATAGGACATGTTTTCAATGGCTATTTAGTTCTATGGTAGAATATGTTACCTAGCATGAACAGGCCTCTGATTCAATCTTAACAATAACAAAAAAAAAAACCTCGAATGGAATGAAAAGAAAACCCAAGTGGGATGCTACTAAAACAAATACATTGGTGAGATTCTAAAGAACTTAATGCTTATATTAGAAAGCAAGGGTGTGTTCCTACTGGCTGGAACTAGAGAGACTGAAGTGGCCACCTCCTGTAGCTAGGCAGCACATTCAGTAGAAGGAAGGGGACATCAACACACCCACAAAACCTTCAACCCAAAATTTGTCCTGCCTACAAGATGCACAGGGATAAAGGTGGAACAGAGACTGAGGGAATAGCCAACCAATGACTGTCCAAACTTGAGACCCATCCCATGTGAAAAAGGCAACCCCTGACACTATTAGTGATGCTCTGCTATGCTTGCAGACAGGAGCCTAGCATAACTGTCCTCTGAGAGGCTTCATCCAGCAGCAGATGGAGACAGATGTAGAGACCCACAGCCAACCATTGAACAGAGCCTGGGGAGTCTTGTGGAAGAGTGGGAGAGAGAATTGAGTGAGCCTGACGGTTCAAGGACACCACAAGAAGACCTACAGAGTCAACTAACCTGGGCCCATGGGGGCTCAAAGAGACTAACCACTAACAAAAGAGCATGCAGGGGCTGGACCTAGCCCCTCCCCACATTAGTAGCAAAAGTGCAGTTTGATCTTCAATTGGGTCCTCTAACAGTTGGTGTGGGGGACTGTTTTTACTCTGTTGCCTCTCATTGAATCCCCTTTTCTTACCTGGACTGCCTGGTTGGGCCTCAAAGGGAGAGGAGATGCTTACTCCTGCTGGGACTAGATGTCCCAGGGTAGAATGGTACCCAAGGGAAGCTCCCCCTTCTCTGAGGAGAAGGGGAGAGGGTTATGGGAGGAAGGATTTGTAAAGGTGGGAGTAGGAGGAGAGGAGGGAGAGAGGCTGTGATTGGAATGTAATGTGAATAAAAAATTAATTATGGGGAAAAAAACAAGGGTCCAGTGAGCATCCTGACAGACTATAATGCTATGAAGGCAGAGAGTGGAAGATTTACACAAGTTTCAATACCAGCCTGGTCTATATAGCCCCAGTACAGTCAAAGCTACATAGTGAGATCCTGTCTCAAAAACAAGCAAACAAAACAATTGGCTGGGAAGACGTCTCAGTCTGTAAAGTGCCTACCACACAAGCAAAACAACTTGAGTTCAAATCCCCAGAACCATGTAAAAGGCCTGGCCTAAGGGTCCACACATGTAATCACAGCAGCTGGGTGGCAGGAAGAGCTCCCTGAGCAGCAAACCCAGCAGAACTGGTGAGCTTCAGGTTGAGCCTCTGTCTCAAGAAATAAAAGCCAAGCACAACCTAGGAATGACACTTGATGTTGACTTCTGGCCTCTAAATGCACATGTGCACGCACTAACAAGTGTATATTACACACACATCTACACACACACACACACACACACACACACACACACAAACAGTAAACAAATGAGTAAATGTTTAGAAATTCCAAGTAAGGAGAAGAAAGGCAATTATAGACATTGGTGCTGAAATTAAAAAAAAAAATTCTTGAAACCAAAAGTTTCTTTGTCTACTTGCTTACTTATTTTATTTTTGTTCTTCTTTCTTGAAAGGTCTTACTATGTATCCCAGAGTAGCCTCAAACTGGCTATGTAGCAGAAGGAACAAAGTGATCTCCTGTTTCAGCCTCTTGAATGTTGGAGTTATAGGCTCCAAAGTTGTTTCTTTGAAAAACTAAAATAAGCCAGGCAGTGGTGGCGCAGGCCTTTAATCCCAGCACTTGGGAGGCAGAGGCAGGCAGATTTCTGAGTTCGAGGCCAGCCTGGTCTACAGAGTGAGTTCCAGAACAGCCAGGGCTAAACAGAGAAACCCTATCTTGAAAACCAGAAAAAAAAAGAAAAACTAAAATAAGATAAATAAGTCTTGTGAGACTTACCAAGAAAAAAAAAGGCAAATTATCAGTATGAAAATGAGAGAAGAGATGATACAGGCACTAAGGGAATAACAGCAAAATATGATAACCAATCATACCTAAAAAGTCAATGTCAGACAAGCAGTTGGACAGTGGACAGGTGCCTAAGACACATTAAAGGTTCACTAAAGAGAAATTGGATATCTGCATAGATGTCGATTATTGAATAACACAGCTGAAACTTTCTCAAGGAAAGTTCAGGTCTAGATGGCATCACTAGTAAGTCTAAGTAGCTTTCAAAGAACAGACATGACTGGTTCTACAAGAACCAGATCCCCAAAGATGAGCAAGAGAACAGAGTTTGCAGCCCAGTCCAGGAGGCCATCATTACCCTCGTACGAAACTCAAACAAATACAAAAGAAAACCACAGACTGATATTCTCCATAAATGTCTACAGAAAGCTTTTAAGAAAAACAAAACCTTAGTAAGCTGAATCCCATGGTAGGTCAGCAGAAAAATGCAGGTGGGATTTATCTCAGAAATAAGGTTGGTTTTATGTCAGTCAATGTAACATAGAAGACTCCAGTTTTCTGCTTTTATATTTCAAGAATCAAGAAGTAGTTAACTTTACATTTCCTTAGGTTGGTAAATTGCTAAGTGCTGAAGCTGGTTTGCACCCCTAATCCCAGAATCTAGTAGGCTGAAGCAGGCAGATTGTGAGTTTAAGACTATCCTAGTCTACACAGCTCACCAGGGCTCGATAGGCATACTCCAAGAAAACTTCAATGCAACTGAAGCTGTAGCTCCTTGGTAGTTCACTTGACTTACATGAGCAAGGCCTTGCACTCCATCCCCAGTGCTGATATGATAAAAAAAAAAAGTCAAGTTGACTTCTGAACTTGCTGTAATCTAGCTCCCTTCCCTCATACTGCATTTATCAAAATGAACTTTGTGTATTTGTAGCCTTCACTGGCCTTCAAGAAGAAACAGTGCCCTTTTACAGTGATAACTGCACATTTGTCTAAAGGTGGCTCCCTCTGAAGTCTTCGTTGGTGTTGTTTGTCTTCCTTGTCTTTTACTCCCCTTGGGAATATGTTAAAGATTAATTCAAAAAAAAAAAGAAGAAGAGAGACCCTTTAGTTGCTCTGTGTATACTTCAGGAGTATGGTGTCCAGATAAAAGCATCAAATGTGTCATAAAAGTAGGAAAAGCTAAAAGTGGGAAAAGAAAAGCTTATTAAAGCGTATTGTTAAGCTTATTAGCTTCTCCTAAAAGTAGGAAAGAAAAACTTATTAAATTGTGGGGCTTTTTGTGAGTCCTGTGAATATTTTTACATGACAGGACACCTCTGTTATGGTTATGAGAAAAAGAAAGAAACTTAATTCCAATACAAAGAAGAGCTTCTGATACAGATGAGTCTTCTGTGGTTTTGCTTTTTGTCCTTTTGAGCAGGCTTTCAGTTCATACCCCTGGCTGGCCTGGAGCTCACTACTAGGCTAGTCTTCAAAGATCTGCCTGTTTCTGCCTCATAGAGTACTGAAAATAAAGGAAAATTCAGTTGTCAGCACATATATGGAATATCAGTTTGCATAGAATAAGGATTATATTTTTACTTTGTTAATATATTTATACTTTTAAACACTCCTGTACAATTCTCTATGGCTTTGCTGTTGTGTTGTGCAATGCTACAGAAGCAGCCTGGTGCCTCACTCCTGTGTAAGGTACAAGTGTTCTGCCTCTTAGTAACACACCCTACCTCCCACCCCCTCAGGAGTTAAGTGAGTCTCCATTGTTTCTATAAGCACACACACAGGAAAACAGCTAAATGGAATGATAACAAACAGACATCCTGGAAAAAAGTCCAACCTTAGAAAACGTTTGCATTGCTGCTTCAAACGATAAGGATTTGATGTAGTAGCTCTAACAGAAACTTTGAGAGTCTAACTCCAAACCTTTGGATACAATATTAAGTTGGGTGACCAGCAGGATGGCTTCATCAGGTAAAAGTACTCGCCTTCAAGCCTGATGATCTTAGTTATATTGCTCAGGGCCTACCTGGCAGGAGAGAACCAATTTCCACAAGTTGTCTTTTGACCTCCAGATGTGTGCCATGGCAAATTTGTGCCAACAGACGTGTGTAAACATACTAAATAAATAAACAAATGGAATACCCGGTTTTTAAAAGTCGGTTAATAAATACACTGGATAGATTATAAATTGATAGTTCAAAGTAGAAAACAGATATACTGGCTAATGAATACAATATTTTATTCTTCTTTCGTATAGTGACACTAAGCCGGGCGGTGGTGGTGCACGCCTTTAATCCTAGCACTTGGGAGGCAGAGGCAGGTGGATTTCTGAGTTCGAGAGTTCGAGGCTAGCCTGGTCTACAGAGTGAGTTCCAGGACAGCCAGGGCTACACAGAGAAACCCTGTCTCGAAAAACCAAAAAAAAAAAAGTATAGTGACACTAACTTAGAAAGAAAGAGAGAAGGAAGAAAGGAAAGAAAGAAAGGAAGGAGGGAGAGAGAAAGAGAGGTAGAGGGAGGGAGGGAAGGAGGGAGGGAGGGAGAGAAAGAAGAGAAAAGAAAGAAGTCTAAGTGTTAAGCATAGATTTTATTTTTACAATAAAAACTTTTTGAGGACTACGAATTACAAAGTAAAAGCATCATTATACAGAAATCTAATGAATATCTTTTGCCCGTGAATGAAATTTTTTAACAAAGCCATTATACTTAATAAATTCACCCACCGCATCATCTGTTGGAATCCTCTTAAGTTTATACCTTTATTTCAACTCTATTACATGTCATTCCCTGAAAGATGAACTTTCAAATACCAACTTCTTAGCTTATGAGAATGGTGTCTGCAGGGCTGCCAAGATGGCTCAGAGGATAAAGGGGCTTGCTACCAAGCCTGGTGACCTAAGTTTGAGTCCAAGGATCTATAAGGTGGAAGGAGAGAAACAATTCCTTCAAGTTTTCCTCAGACCTACACACGCGCACGCGCAAACACACACAGAGAGACCATATGCCCTGACATACACTCACACACACAGTTGATTTATTAATTAATCAAATCAAAATAAAGAAGACTAGCACATCAAAGGGGGAAATGTCCACTCCATCTCTGGTGGCATAATTCTAGGCTAATTTCTTTTATCAGTTAAAAAAATCTTCAAAATGTTTATTTTTAACATTTGTTTCTACCAAAAAATGTTGCATTTTTACCTCTACTGACTACATTCACAGATGGATACAACAGAGATGAAAATTAAAACATAGCCATTAAAATAAATAAGTTAATCATTCAGAAGAAATAGTTAATTCACCAGCTTTTAGAAAACTATTTGTTTAGATAGGCTCTCCTGTAGCTCTGGTCAGTCTTGAACTCCCTATGTAGCTGAGACTAGCCTTGGTCTTCCTGTCTCTGCCTCCCAAGTGCTAGGATTACAGATGTGTGTCACCATGCCTAGCTCACTGTCATTTTTGATGACAAAAAGATCTGTCCCATCTGGAAGTCCCAAGTTTGCCTCCTTCTGAGTTATAATAAGTTTGCAAGGTTGGAGAGATGGCTCACTATCTGGCTGCTCTTCCAGAGGACCAGGGTTCAATTCCCAGCACCCACAAGGTAGCTCACAACTGTCTTTAACTCCAGTTCTAGGAGATCCAATACCTTCACACCAACATACATGCAGGCAAACCACTAATGCACATAAAATAATAATTGAAAAATGTAAAGGAAAAAATAATGAATTTGACCAGGAACTTGTAAAGTGTTCCCAATTCCCAATTCTGAACTCTGCCTTATCCCAAGAGGATATGACCAACTATTGCAGGGTCTCAAATATGATTTCAACTTAATCCACAGTAGGCACAAGTGGCACTTCTCCAAACATACTCTTTCAGTTGGGAATGGAGTTCAACAGGAGAAGGCTTCCCTGAGTTCACCACCAAAGCTGGAAAGAAGACAAAACACCCCCAAGCCTGTACAAAAATCTCAAACCTGAAGGCTGGGTTTTCTAAAAGATGCCAGAGAAAAACCCCCCTTGACCCTTAAAGGAAAAGACCTTCTGTCAGCTTCTGATACCAACCACAGAAAACCCCAAAGCATTTGTGCTGAAATTCCAGTTTCCTGACCTGACTAATAAACATCCTTTTCTGTGACCACTGAATAGTCATTCCCTAGGGCCACTTTAAACTAAGAAGTCAGGCTTGGAATGTAGCTAGGTAGTAACCAGCATGCATCAGGCCCTGTTGATCCCTAGCCCCCAACCTTTTCCTTCCAAAAAAATAACCCTAAGAATTCTTAGGAACTCTCCAGAAACCACTAAGAAATAGATCCCTTCAGTCCAAGACTAATTTCCTGATTCTTCAGTAATCTTTCTCCCCCTTCCCCACTTCATCCTGCTTATTGTACTTCACACAGAAGTCTACCAGAAAGCCACTCAGTCTATGTTCCTTTCTTGATCTGGTGACTTTAAGAAATGGTTTATTTTTGGGAAACACATATATCTGTTGTGCAGTGATGGATTACCAGTCATGGTATCACATGCCTGTAATTCCAGGACCAGGGAAGTTGAGCCAGGAGGATGGCTAGGAGTTTGAAATAAATCTGGGATACATAGTGAGTTCTAGGCAAGCCTGGGCCACAGAGATAAGACCTTTTTTTTAAAAAAATAAAGCAGCCAGGTGTTGTCGTGCATGCCTATAACGACAGCACTTAGGACAACGAAGAAGAAGAGTCCAGGGTTGAAAGCCATTCTTAGCTACATGGGAATCCAGTAACAGAATCAGTTTCGGTGTCCATCAGCAGTTCTAACAGATAAAGAAAATAGGCAGTATATATGCACAAGAGAGTTTGATTTAGCCATTGATTAATTTTTTTTTAACCTTTGAGAGTCTTCTCCCATTTTAGGGGGGAAAAACCCACAAATCATTTTTGTTTCTTTGTTAGTGGTAAGGCTGTCCTTGAACCCCAAATGCTCATGCCCTTGCAGGAGGAAAGACAGGGGGAATTATGGGGACATGGGAAAGGAAAGTTATCCCTCACCCCAAAGTCTGATTGGAGCCCCTCAGCAATGAAGAATCAATATTCCCAGCGTCAGGTACAGGAGACAGCTCTCTCAGTGGTTAACAGTACTTGCAGAGGACCTGAGTTTGGTTCCCAGCAATCATGTCAGGCAGTTGACAATTGCCTTTAACTGCAGCTTCATGGGACCCCACATCCTTACCTCCTCAGTCATCCACACTCATGTGGACATACTCACACAAAGACATGCACATATACATAATGAAAAACAAAATAAAACTTGAAAAATTTCCAACACAGTTCACAACTGCTGAATGAATGTCTTGTCTTTCCCCCCTCCCAGATGAAAACCTGAAATTTTCTAGGAATCTCACCAGATACCCCTTTATAATCTCTACAAAGACACATCCTAATCCCTCGGGTAGCCCTGGTGGCTCCTGATTTTATCTTATCAGTTGTAGCCCCTTCCAAGGCTCCTCCAGAGTCACCTTATAAACCCGTTTATCAAAAAATTCTAGGATTGCTTAGCAGCCCTTTGAAATGTGACTTGAGAGCCATCAAAATCATCTATGTAGCCAATGCCAAGAGACTTCAAAGTGACCCCTCTCTGAAAATCTCATACCCACACTCATGAGTGTGCTGGCTTCTTCCCCTTCCCACCTTTCTTCTCATTTTTAATGAAGTCCACCTCTGCTCCCTACTGGTTCATCCTCAGAATCTTTTCTGTGGTGAGGCCAAGGATCTGGTTTTGCCTAGTCAAGGTCCCTAACCACTTAAGAGAACTCCTGAGGCTGCCACAAGCTACAGTGTGGAGCTGTGCCTCTGTCCCTGATCCTGCCAACACTGCCACCCCCAAATGCTGGGATGTCAAGTGAATGCCACCACACCTGGCTGAAAAAATAAATCATTCTGATGGCTTTCTTCTCAGACCAGAGCCACTACTTTAAATTTAACTGTTAGTTGACAGAAATCTCAATATTTCTCCCTTAAACATTTTTAAAATTCCATTTCTTTTTAGAGGCTCATTCTACTTGTTAACCAATTTGATCTCATAAAAATTGTTCCATGCTACGGATATGGGTAGGTGATAGGATGCTTGCCAAGCATGCACAAGGCCTGGGTTCTTTGCCCACAAAACACACACACACACACACACACAATGTGTGCATGCAGAGAGAGGCATAAATAAACATAAGAAATATTAACCCACAGTCAAAAACTTTGACCCATAATTGATCCTGTCTGAAAGAACTGCAGGGATGGAAATGGAGAAGGGCCTGAGGAAAAGAAGGTCCAGCAACAGGCCCAAAGTGGGATCCAGCTCAATGGGAGCCCCCAAAGTGTCTGACACTATTACCGAGGCTATGGAGTGCTCACAAAAAGGGACCTAGCATGACTGCCCTCAGAAAAACCTAACATGAAGCTGAAAGTCAGATGCAGATATTTGCGCCCAACCAATGGACAGAAGCTGCTGACTCCTGTGGTTGAATTAGGGAAAGGCTGGAAGAAGCTGAGGAGGAGGGAGACCCTATAAGAGGACCAGCAGTCTCAATTAACCTGGACCCCCTGGATCTCTCAGACAGCATACTCCAGCTAATATGAGGCCCCTAACACATACACAGCAGAGGACTGCCAGGTCTGGGTTCAGTCAGAGAAGATGCACCCTCAAAGAAACTGGAGGCCCTAGGGAGTGGGGAAGTCTGGTAGAGTGAGGAGTGTGGGATGGGGAGGGTGAGGACATCCTCTTGGAGATGGGGGGTGGGTGGGAGGAGGTATAGGATGTGGAACAGTTAGTGGGTGGACTGGGAGGGGGATAAAGTCTGGACTGTAAAAAAAAGATTAAAGAATAAAATTTTAAAAAGATTATTAAAAAGTTAAAGACTAGTAGGGTATCCAAATCACAAAAATGATCAAGTACTACCCTATCTTGGATTAAATGATTGCTATTTCTCTATCATTGTCTCCATCTTCTTTTTTTTTTAAAGATTTATTTATTTATTTTATTATGAGTACACTGTAGCTGTCTTTGGACACACCAGAATAGGGCATCCTATCTCATTATGGATGGTTGTGAGCCACCATGTGGTTGCTGGGATTTGAACTCAGGACCTCTGGAAGAGCAGTTAGTGCTCTTAACCGCTGAGCCATCTCTCCAGCCCTGTCTTCATCTTCTTGACAAGAGTTAAAATACACAATCACAGGAGCTGGAGAAGTAGATCGATGATTAAGAGACTGTGTACTGTGTACTGTGGGAAGACCCAGGTTCAATTCCCAGTAAGTACCCTCAGTATGGCTCACAGCTATCTAATCACAAATAAGCAATCCACCTCTTCCTTCTGGCCTCCACAGGGACCAGACATGCATACTGTGCACAGACATACATACAGGCAAAACATCCATATACATAAAATAGATTTTTAAAAGTTAAATAGGGCCTGGAGAGATGGCTCCATAGGTAAGAAGAACACTGGCTGGTCTTCTAGAAGACTTGGACTAAACTCACAGCACTTGCTTACATGATGGCTCACAGCCAACTGTAACTACCTCCAAGTCCAGGAGACCTCACATTCTCTGCTGGCCTCTGCAAGTAGCAGGCATTCACATGTGCACAGACTTCCAGGCAGACAAGACACCTATACATGTAAAATAATAAAATGTAAATACCCAATCATTGAATTATCCCCATTTCCTGACTGCATCCAGTCCTCAGACCCTACACAGGACCAAATCCTTGCATTGCTTCTGTCCAAGGCTTTGTTGCTGCAATGTGATATGGTTCCTCATGGTTTGTGCTCTCCTTTCTCATTGTCATGAGTTAGAGAACTTATTTGATTGTGGCTATTGCTCTATGGCTATGTACGAGAACATCTTTGAGGGGCTAGGGCGGAGGTCAGTATAGTGTTGGCACAGTAGTAGCATGAATAGACTCTAGATTCACTGCTGGAGGAGAGAGAGACAGAGACAGAGAGACACAGAGAGACAGAGAGATACACAGAGACAGAGAGAGAGACAGAGAGAGACATAGAGAGACAGAGAGACACAGAGAGAGACACAGAGAGACAGAGAGGCAGAGACACAGAGACACGGACAGAGAAAGAGACACAGAGACAGAGAGAGAGACACAGAGAGACACAGAGAGACACAGAGAGACAGAGAGGCAGAGACACAGAGACACGGACAGAGAGAGAGACACAGAGAGAACTACTCAACATTTGAGAAATTCAGATGAAGGATAATCACAAGTTGTTTACACTAGGTTTGAAGCTTGTGCTGATTAGTTTCAAATGTCAACTCGCCACAACTTAGAATCACCTAGAAAGAGAATTGCAGTGAGGAAAAAGTTAGCTCTAAGTTAGTCTGTGGGCATTTCTCTAGGGGATTCTCTTGAGCACTGACTCAGCCTGTGAGTGGCACCACTTTCCAGGCTAGGCCGTGAAGTGTACAAGTGTGGGAAAAGCCAGCAACAGGAGCAAGAGAGAGGCATGTGGCACCCATGGCTCTCTGCCCTTGACTGTGGATTGCATATGATGAGCTGCTTGCCTTCCTGCTTGCCTTCCTCCCAGTAATGGACTGCAGCCTGAAGCTGTAAGTCAAATAAACTCTGCCTCTCTCCTAGCACCAAACAAGAAACTAGCATACAAATCTTCTGTATGCTAAGGGAAGTTTTTCCTAAGTAAAGCTATCCCAGCTACTAGTGGTGATACTCAACTTTAATCCCAGCACTCAGGAGGCATAAGCAATCAGATCTCTGTGAGTTTTAAGACCAGCCTACTCTACATAGTGAGTTCCAGGGCTACATAATAAAACACTGCTCCCCCCTCCCCCAAAAAAAAGAGAAAATATGCTGGGCGATTCTGTTGAAGACCTTTAATCCCACCACTTGAGAAGCAGAAGCAGGTGAATCTCTAAGTTTGAGACCAGCCTGGTCTACAGAGTGAGTTCCAAGACAGCCAAGGCTACATAGAGAAACCCTGTCTCTAAAAATAAAACAAAAGAAAATGAAACAAAAGACCAAAATAAAAAAATTGAGCTATGCATCCCTTAAAAACATAAAACAGTAACTACTTTAGCCACCTCTATGTTACAGAAAATAAAGGCGACAAACACTACTCCCAGACCCATAGGACTCCCTGTCTAGTGGGTCTTTTTGGCAGCAGATCCAGAGAATTGAGATGGAGTCCCCAGGAGGATGACAGAAATCTAGAAGACTAATAGTGGCGGCCTGAATGAATTAAAGCAGTGTCAAAGCCATCAGAAGGTCATTATAGGAAGACTTCTCTTTTTTTCCCCTGGGGATAACACCAAATGGCAGGTAACACCAATGCAGGGGAGAACTGTGAAGCCCCTGGGACCATGCATAGGGGCTACACTAGTTTCCATGGAGGTTGCAGCAACAGCCTTCAGCCCACACTGGTCAGCCCTGGACTGAGGCTACAGATTCATGAAGGCCACTTGGTCAGATCAAATACACAAAGGAGGTCTGTCTTCTCAGGCTCATCCAGAGTCTGACATTATTGACCTTTGCCTAGGGATCTCTCTTCTTTGAGGCAGGGTCTATCTCGTTACTTCATACCCCACTAGTTAGGCTGGACTGGCTGACCATTGAGCCCCAGGGACTCTTCTGCCTCTAACTTCCAGGACTGGAATTACAACCACATTCTATCACACCTGGCAGGTTCTAGGCATTAAACTCAGGCCTTCATGCTTGCAAAGCAAACACTTCATTGATTTATCTCCTGAGCCTCATTAATGATCATGTTAGCACAGAAAGAAGATCCTTGTCTTGCTTGGCCCAGTTTTCATTGTCTCTGTGTGGAGAAGCTGCTGAGAATAAGCAGTCCCCACAGCACCCTCTGCAAGGTGGCTCTGTGCTACTACACTTCATCCCCTCCAAGAGGTTGTAGAATCCTCTCAACAGCTGTTGATCCGTCAGGGGCTGCTGCACTGCTACCTTGGGCAACCTCACCAAAGCCAGGGTTGTTGACATCTACACTGGTTTTTTTAAAATGTACACCAGAGTTAAGGACCCAGGTTCTAGCTAGGGCTGCAACGTAGGGAATTTCAGAGAGAGAGAGAGAGAGAGAGAGAGAGAGAGAGAGAGAGAGAGAGACAGAGAGAGAGACAGAGAGAGAGACACAGAGAGAGACACAGAGACAGAGAGAGAGGGAGACAGAGAGAGAGACAGAGTCAGAGAGACAGAAACAGAGACGGAGACACAGAGAGAGACAGACAGACAGAGACACACAGAGATACAGAGAGAGACACAGAGACACAGAGAGAACCAGAGCATACTTGTGGAAGTCAGAGGACAACTTGCAGGAAAAGGTTCTCGCTTCGTCCACCATGACCATGTGGGTTCTGGAGATCAGTCTCAGGTTGTCAGGAAGGACATGGCTGTGATTTGGTGACTAACTGGACTTGAGTTAGGAAACAATAGAAATATGGTTAGATGTCCCAGTTTGGATGGTCCCATTCATGAAGGAAGAGCAGGAAGTTTGCTAAGGAGATATTGGTTTGGTCCTGCTCACAGGCCTGCTGCTGGCTGAAACAAGATGATCTGGTATAGCCTTGGGAAAGATCTGGACTGAGATACAGGCTAGGGAGGGAGCCATATGCATTCCAAGAGGCAGAGAAAGACAGGACAGGAACAAGAAGAGACTGATTAGAAGTTACAACAGAAGTTGGGTATGGTGACACACACCTGCAATCCCAGCATTTAGGATACTGAGGTAGGAGGATCACACTGAGCTTGTAGCCAGCCTGGGCTACATCGTGAGTTCTGGGTCAGTCTGGGTTATAGAGTGAAATCCTCTCCCCCCCCCCTTTCAGAAAGAGTTCTCATATTCCTCTGGATGACTTACTGTTTGGCTAATGTTTTTTCCCAGCTGAACATGCAGCTTCGGGAGTCTCCTTACTTTGTAGACTGTGAAAACACAGTAGAGAAATTGTCTTAAGTATGTCCTTGAGTGAAGGAAGCCAGAAACTCATTTTTCTAAGTTCCTGTCCTTGAACTTTGAGTTGAGTTCTATGGGTACAGTTCAGGCTCAGGTTTCATCTCCAGCACTGTTCCCAAAGAAAGAAAACTTTGAGCTGAGTTTGTTCTGTGTCCAATATGTGTGGAGTTTTCTTGTGCTTTGGGTTGCTCATTTTCTTCGTTTTCTCCTTAGTAAACTAAAAAATTAGAATGTCAAATGATGGTGTTTGAATGTACCAGGATATTTTAGTATAGTCCAGAAGGCAAGGAATAGGACAGTATATTCAAGATATGCAATCTTAGAGAATATACGTACGATAAGACACACAAATCTCAAGGGAAACACTATGTTATATTTTTAACTACCTTTATTTAGGAGGGGATCATGCTTATGCCATAATGTGTATGTGGAAATTAGAGGAAAACTGTGGGAGTCTGTTCTTGCCCTCCACCATATGGGTCCTGGGGATTGACCTCATCAACTTAGCTAGGCTAGCTGGCTAGAGAGCCTCCATTTTCAACTCCAGAGTCATAGATATGAGGACATTGGCCACATCAGGTCTTTTCAGTGGGTGCTATGGATCCATACTTGGGTTCTCATGCTTGCACTGAGAGTACTTTACCAACTAAATCATCTCCCCAGCCTCTATTTTAATTTTGAATTTTCAAAATGATCTCACTATGCCTCCATGACTGGCTTGGAACTCCTCATATAAACCAGGCTGTCCTTAAATTTTCAGTGACCTTCTGCTTCCAACCCTGGAGGTCTATGATTACATGCGTGCACGACTATAACCTACCTCTTCCTCCATTGATTTTTTAAGGAAAAAAATCTAGGGCTAAAGAAATTGCTCAGCAGTTAAGAGCACTTGCTAATCTTTCGGAGTATATGGGTTCTGTTCCCAGCATACACATTTTGGCTCACAGTCATCTGTAACTCCAGTTCCAGGGGATTCAGCACCATCTTCTCTGGCTTTTACAGGCACCAGGCTATTGTAGGATATTTGATCACATTATGAACCCCATGATGGTGAACTGGAAAAACCTGTTATGGTGTGTCTTAGACTTAGTACACACCTTTTATCCAAGAGCTTTCTGTTTATTGTAAACACGTTGTTGTGATGTGACACACCCTTAATCCACACCTTTAATCCCAATCAATGAAGGTAAAGCTGGTTTGTAGAATGGAGTAATGCGTTTGCAAGTGATGTCTAATTGAGGGGCAGACAGTGATGAGTCAGAGAAAGATTTGACAGAATGGGATATGCCCAACTCTCGCAAGAAGAAAGAGGAAAGGGAAGCTACTTGAGGTCCAGTGAAGTGAGAAGAGGGGCAGTTTTTCTGGGAAAGTTTTACAAAGACAGGTTGAAGACAGTACAAGCCAGAGAATGAGAGGGAGCCAGAAGGCTAGAACAGATTGGCAAAGTTAGTATGACGCCAAGCAGAGCAGTTCAGGAGAGGCCAAGGGAGAAGCCAGACTGAATCAGTCAGCATAGAGAGGAGTTTAAGCCAGAACAGCTGAGGTGAACCAGCCAGCCAGAGATCAGAAAGAACTAGGAAGGGTGAGCTTGTTCAGTCTCAAAGTCTGAACACATTCTAGGTATCTAAGTATTCTAAATAATACTGTACGGAGGCTAGAAGTTTCCAGGACTAGGCAGTTAGCAGACTAAGGCAGTAAATCTCAGAGATGACAATTATATCAGGTGAATAAAAGTTATATTTACACCAGGTAAGCATGCACGCACTTATATACATGCAAGCAAAGCACTCACGCACATTACAGTGAATAAACATTTTTTTAAAAAAAAAGAAAAAAATGGGGGAGAGGCAAGAAGATTCACCTACGTAACTAGTTTAAAGCCATTACAGGTGACTTGAGACTGTCTCGAAAGAATAAAGAGAGGGAGTAGGGCTGAGTTTTGATTTGGGTTGATCATACAGGTCTATACTTCCAGATGATGAAAGAAGTGCTGTCAATTCAAGGCCAGCACAGACTGCATAATGAAACTGCCAAGAAACCATTTCTTAGGTGCTCAGGGAGTGAGTCAGTGGTAGAGCACCTGGAGGTGATTGGCTCTGAGTTTCACTGAGTCCTATAAAATGAAGGGAAGAGAACGCCTCAAGTACCTTTGAGACGTCCAGACACACCAGGTGAGCACTGTACGACTGAGTGTAGCTATGCTTGGCCTATGTTGTTTAGGATCGTTTATTCCATGTGATTTTTAAACCAAATCAAATAAAGGCATTTTTCTTCCCCTTCCAAAAGAATTTTGCAAGCGTTGGCCTGCTGCCATCAAGGTCTTCCCAGCTAGGGAGAGGAAGGCTTTGTTTAACCGCTTTGTTCTTTCCCTTTTAACCTATTAGTGTTTAACCAGATCCCTGTCCCAATCCCTTAGGCATTTTAACAACTTCTTTCTGTTTGTTGAACTAAGAGATTAACTTTAGATAGCTGTTCAAACTCCAAAGCTTACATTTGCTTTATTCCTGCAGCTTCTCATGCCTGGCCAGGGTGGATTTAGCTGGGTACTTCCAGTTGCCAGTTGTGGGAAATGAAGAGACAGCGTGGGCACTAGGAGGGAGAAGGGTGAGCCTTCAGGGTCACTTTGTGCCAGTCTCCCCGCCTGCGGCTACCTTATCTGCCTAGCCTCTGTGTCCCTGGGGAAGTTTTTTCCCTTCCCAAGGTTCTCTGCCTGACCTTTGAGTCGACTGCGCTGTCACTAGCCCTGTGAATAACCGGAACAGGACAGCCTTGGTGGAGAAGACAAAGAAGCTAAATTACCAGGCGACTGGGAAGCTAGATTTGTTCACCCCAGTCTCCCAATCCGGTGCTGAAACTGCTCTGTGAGTAGCCAGAGAGCCCCATAGCAGGAGCAAGGCGGCGGCGTTTAGCTTCCCAGAGTTCTGCCATTGTTCCCTGCCCTCTGCCCCCTGCCCCTTGACCCCTGTCCCCCAGAGGCTGCAGCGGAGGCCGCAGCAGTGCTACCGGCTTGTGTGAAGAATCCCCTTTGGTACAGGTACTTTACGTGCAGCGTGGACCCCTGATTATCAGTCCTCTATCACCACCCTTCCCCCACCCCTGCCCAAGCCAGTTTGCAGCCAGAATCCCTGGTAGAAATGGGTCCTTTGGCAGCACTGCCCCACCCCTCCACACACATTGCTTGCAGGACAGACAAACTGTGGGGTTAAGCTATTGCAAAAGTCCATCGTCTGATCTTGGGGCTTATCTAAGATTGATAGCATGAAAGCCCTTTGGAGCCTGGGCCAATTTTTAACAGCCAGTGAAAATGGCAAATGCTACAGCGCTGGTGGTTAATACTTTGAGACAGTTCTGAGCTATATTCCCAAAAACACAGTTTATTCGAGGAAACGTTAAGCCACAACTTGTTTTCCTCCCCCTCCTCCTTGGATTCATCTGCCCACCCTTCCGTGGGACTGCTTAGTTCAAAGCAGTAAAATCTCTGGGAGAAGCGTGAAGGTGCTGGTAATTTCCGTCAGCACTGATGCTTACTGGGTTAGACTTGCAGAGCAATGGCTTCTTCCCTTTCAAGGGAGAATTCTTACTGATCTCTTTTTTTTTCTGATAGTTTTTCTCTCCTCTCCTCTCCTCTCCTCTCCTCTCCTCTCCTCTCCTCTCCTCTCCTCTCCTCTCCTCTCCTCTCCTCTCCTCTCCTC
>NW_021604706.1:2399645-2411565 GCF_004785775.1 Grammomys surdaster
ATTTTCCCCTCCCCTCCCCTCCCCTCCCCTCCTCTCCTCTTCTTTCTCCCAGTTCACTGGTCTTTGGCCTAAAGTCCAAGCATAGAATGTTCTTTGCCTGTGGGGTTCAAGGCTCCCTGCCAAGCTGGCCTCATGCAAGGAAGCAAGATCCAAGTAAGGGGACTGTGAGTTCATCTAGTGGAGCTGGAGGCAGAGCTCTGTAGCAGAATGCATTCAAGGTCCTAGTTCTATCTGAGCACTACTAGTAAAAACAAACAAACAAAAGAAAATGTTTACATCCCAGGGAAAATGCTCTTCACACCCACCATTGTCTGAATTGAAAATGAACATGAGTTGAGGTTGGGGATAGGGACAGTGCCAGTTCTTAATCCCAGGACCTAGCGCAGGCTAGGAAACTGTTCTAACTCAGCCATATACCAAGCCTCTGGCTGTTAACTTAATTCAGAATATTATCACTGATGAACACGTTTCTAAAACTGACTGCCCCTCCCCAAGGAGATCAATAGCATCAACGAATGAGGGAGAGGTGGCAGCATGAAAAAGTAACCTTCAGACACCCAGAGGGGCCACCAATGAGATAGCTTCCCACCCCTTGGAGGTCAGGGTGCTCATATAAAAAGCACTGTCTGATTAGCAGGCTTCCCAGGAGTCATTACAGCCCAGGTGTGGATGGCAGTGTTTCCTTTGTCTTCTATCTTAAAGATATTTTGAAAAAAAAAAAAAACTTCACTGGTAAGTTGACTGAAGATGTCTCATGCCATGTTTTATTAGCTCTTTCCTCTTCCTAGAAACTACCTCCTGTCTTGCTGCACACCTTGCTGCTCCAATTGGGGGTTGGGGAAATACACCCACCTGTCTATTCTGATCCTAGACTGGCATACCTCAGGGAGGTTTCAGTTTGTTCCCAGATTGCTGTGATAAAATTAATCCTATAATAAAACAAGTAACATTTTTGTCTTCTCAGTGCATATAAAACTTAGAATTTACTGTGTTCAGAAATGCTATTGTGTGTACCTTAACTTAAAAAAATATTTTATTGCTCAAAGTTCTAAATACTATCTAAGATATTGGAAACATGGTGCAGATAGAACCGTTCAATGCAGGATTGCTGTTAACCTATGATTTGTGAAAACTATATCTGCACAGTGCCACACCTCAAGGTGTGCCTGCCATCTGTTCTGAATTTGCTCCATGTAACTGCCTTGTATTTGTCCTGTTTCTTTCAGTCCTTTTCCTAGGACCATGTCTTCCATCAAAATTGAATGTGTTTTACGGGAGAACTACAGGTGTGGGGAGTCCCCCGTATGGGAGGAAGCTTCCAACTCTCTACTGTTTGTAGACATCCCATCAAAGAATATTTGTCGATGGGATTCCATCAGCAAGCGAGTGCAGCGAGTCGCTGTGGGTAAGTACGGAAGCCGAGCTCCTTTCCTTGCAGTGAGCCATCTTTTCCCAGTGGAGAGGATAATGTCACCCTGTTTGTCATTGCCCTGGATCCTTCTTGTTAAAGCCCAACTGATGCTTCGAAACCATTTGAGTAGTCATGTTGGCTATGACTATGATTCCATGGGTGACTCACTTGAACCCAAATTGGCAATGATGAATCTCCGACGCTTTTCTCCTCCGCTTGTGTGGGTCACAGCATTCCTAGCTTTCTTTGTTTTGGTTTGTGATGCTGGCCCTCAGGCAATCTCATACTCATTGTACCACATTATTGTTTTGATACTTAGGTATTATACTGTCTCTTTCCTGATCGACTTCAGATAATAGCATCCAGAGCCAAAGACTCCATTAGTGGCACAGCAGAAGCCATCTATCCTAGTTAGGCCAAAACCACCATTTAAAAAAACAAAACCAAAAAAACAACAGATGTAAGATGTATCTATCACTCACTTCTTTGTGAAAGAGTTCTTAGGCTTCAAAAGCATCAACCAGGACTGTGTTCACTGTGCAACCGTGGGATTTCTGACAGGACTCCCAAGACAGCTTTGTGGTTTAAGATAAGGAGTTTCTAGGGCTTTTTTATGGCTCAAAGCAATGGGCTGGGTGTGATTATCAGCAGACAAACAAGTTTCTGGTTTTATTATTGGATCCATGGGAAGAGATACCAGGATTTTCCCAAAATTACAGGAATTTCTGGTTTCTGGTATCTTCCCATAAATCCAACTGAGAACTTAAAGCTTGTTTTTCCTGTGGTGTTGGGGATTGAATCCAGAGGCTTGTACATACCACAAACTCCATTCCCAGACTAAACGTAGCTTTGTTTAAAAAAATTGATTTTGTCTGTGTGGGAGCACTGGTCCCATGGCACATATGTTGAGGTCAGAGGACAACTAGCAGGAGGTCGCTCTTTCTTTCCACCATGTGTGGAAGTCAGAGGACAATTTTAGGAGCCTTTCTTTCAACTATGAGCTTTGGGGATTGAACTCAGGCCATCGGGTTGGTGAGCCATCTGTTTTCTTGATAAGGCAAGTACTTCCTATATAGCTACTAAGGTTGATGTGGAACTCACAGATTCTTCCATTTCTCAAATGCTACTAGGAACAGCATCTAATTTACCTATCAATGTGTTTATAGCTTCAAGGAAAATGTTTATGCCTCTGGCCTCCTTGGTCCCTCATTCCCAGCATTCACAAAATTCCTACCCCTAATCTGCAAAGCTTCCTGCTCATAAAAAGGGTTTGTGTGTTAGCAGGAATTCAGGAGGCTAAGCTATCAGGAGATATCTCAGGCCATAGTTAGGATCCTTGTTAAAAAGGTCCTTTATATGGTCTTGCATATTCCCAGGGTTCCCAAAGACTTGAGTCAACTTCTGAGCAGGGCTTTGTGCTTAAGAGTATTTAGCATTAATGAGGTGCTTAGGAAATGTTTCTAAACAAATTCCGATAGATGAATTTCCTGTGACTACTGACCACGGTAATCTCTTTCCACTTAAAAAGAATATTTTTAAATACATGGAAAAGTATTAAAACCAGATAAACTATTAAAGTAAAAGATATAGTAATATTATAAAGAGATAGAAAGATTGTTCTTCATTGCAGTCCAGTTGCATTATTTTTTTTTATATTTAAAGATTTATTTATTTATTATATATGAATACACTGTAGCTGTCTTCAGACACACCAGAAGAGGGCATCAGATCTCATTACAGATGGTTGTGAGCCACCATGTGGTTGCTGGGATTTGAACTCAGGACCTCTGGAAGTGCAGTCAGTGCTCTTAACTACTGAGCCATCTCTCCAGCCCCAGTTGCATTATTTTAACCATGCATACTTTCACAAAATATTTGAGAAATGAGAAACAATTTATAATTAAATATATTAAAATAAGGGCCTTTTGAAAATGGTATTAATTAGATATGGTAGTGTACACCTATACTACCAGCACTCAGAAGGTGGAGGCAAAAGGCAAGAGAACTCTCAGCTACATGATCAGACACCTTCTTGGTACCATTAAAATGACCTCTGTGCTGCGGGGCCATCAGAGCTTACCTGTTGACTTTGCCTCTGCAGATGCCCCAGTCAGTTCAGTGGCACTTCGACAGTTGGGTGGCTATGTTGCCACCATTGGAACCAAGTTCTGTGCTTTGAACTGGGAAGATCAATCAGTATTTGTCCTAGCCACAGTGGATGAAGATAAGAAAAACAATCGATTCAATGACGGGAAGGTGGATCCTGCTGGGAGATACTTTGCTGGTATGATTTCTTATTTTACCCCTACTTGCTGTCTTTGAATCTTACTTTGTGTGTATCACTGTGTGTGTGTGTGTGTGTGTGTGTGTGTGTGTGTGTGTGTGTGTGTTGGTGTGGGATGGAACAAAAAACTATATATACTAGACAAGTGCTCTATCACAAAAAGTAATACTATATAATGAACACTTCATCTCTATATATTCCCATACCTAGAGCTACTCATAAACATTTTGTTCTTGTTTTATTTATTTATTTATTTATTTATTTATTTATTTTGGTTTTTCTAGACAGGGTCTCTCTGTATAGCCCTGGCTGTCCTGGAACTCACTCTGTAGACCAGGCTGGCCTCGAACTCAGAAATCCGCCTGCCTCTGCCTCCCAAGTGCTGGGATTTAAAGGCGTGCACCACCACCGCCTGGCTTGTAATCTATTTTCCTCTTCTTTCAAATGAAGTATGAAATAGTAGCTTTCTGGTTTCTTCATTGTAATCAGAGTCTGCTCTGGCTTCTGAGATCACATGACATCCAAGTCTATCTCCATCAATACTGAAAAGAATAATGTCTTCAGTGAATGGCACACTTGAGAAGGATACATACTCTGCTGTTGTTGGGCAAACATTTTGTAAGCATCAATAACACTCAGCTTTCAGTTCATCTATGCATTTGCCAACATCCTGTCTATTTCTGTCTACTACTGAAAGAAGGAAATTGATTGTTCCCAATGTAATTCAATATTTTTCTACCTCTTTTCGGTTATGACAAATTTTGCTTTGTGTATTTTCTAGCTCTACTAGTAAACATACACATTTAGAATTGCTATGTATTGTTAGTGAATTGGCTGCTTTAAATCTGTAACTACCCTCTTTGCCATATGTAATGTGCCATTTTTCCTTCATTGTTTTCAAGCATCTTTATTTGACTTTGGTTTTCAGCAATTTGATCACAGTATGTTAGGTATGGGTTTCTTTCTGTTTGTTGTGTTTTACATTTGCTCGGCTTCTTAAATATACTGAAAGCTTTTATACTTTTCTCCATTCTTGGCAGTTTTCAGCCATATAATCTTCGAAAACCTTTGGCCTTGCACCCTTTTTCTCTAGGAACTCAACAAGGTATTAGCCCTTTGGCTGTCCCATGGCTACAGCTCTGTTCCTTTTTCTTCCAAGGTGTTTTCAGTTTTTCTCTTTGCCTGACTTCTATTGCTCTAACATTGGCTACTCTACTCTGATGCTTTGTTCTTGCCGATACTCTTCGGCTAGTGAACTACTTCAATGCAATGTCTATTTTTTTTGGTTATTCTTCTCATCTTTTACAACTTTGGTAATGTTGTCTATTTGAAATTTCATTTCATGACTACTTATTTTTTTCTGTAAAATTTGCATTAGTCTTTACCAAAACCTTCCAACATCTGTGCCATATAATTTTCAGAATCTGTTGATTTCCTACACTGATGGAATCATCCATCATTCCCTGTGCTGCTGAATTTATTAGTCATACTTCTGTCACAATAATGAGATAAATGAGACAATTAACTTATGAAGGGAGAAAAGGTTATTCTGATACATGTTTTTAAAGGTTCTAGTCCATGATCAAATAATCCGATCGCTTTGGGCCACTGGTGAGGCAACACATAACGTTAAGAATGTGTGGTAGAAACAGTGTCAACTAACTAGACCCCTTAGAACTCCCAGAGACTGAGCCACCAACCAAAGAACGGGCTGGTCTGAGGCCCCTGACATATGTGTAACAGAGGATTGCCCTGTCTGGCCTAAGTTGGAGAGAGTGCACTTAATCTTGATGTCCCAGGGTAGGGGATGCAGGGGGCACCCTCTCAGAGACAAAGAGGAGGGAGAGTGAGATGAAGAACTGTGGGAGAGGGAACCAGGAGGAGGGGTAATGTCTGGAATGTAAATAAATAAAATTACTTATTAATTATTTAATTACTTAATTATAATTAACCATATTGTATTAATTAAATTTATTGATGTAATTAATAATTAGTATTAAATAATCAAAGTAGAAATAAAAACAAATGTAAGGAAACAACAACAAAGGAATGTGTGATAGAGCAAACTGCACACCTTGCGAGCCAGCGAGCAAATGATGACAACACTGGCCAGTGTTCCACAATCCCTTTAAAGGTCATTCCCCCAATGGCGTGAAAACTTCAAATAGGCTCCACCCCCTAAAGAGCCACTGCATCCCAGGGTGCCAAGCCTTTAACATATGGATTTTTGAAGATATTCAACACCAAATTATAATACCAAATAATCCTAGACATTATGAATGTTACATTATGAGACCCTGAACATTGCTTAAATAATTTAGAACATGTTATAGTTATTTCAGGAAGCAACATATGTGTTTGGAGGAAGGCCAGTCATTCTAACCTGCTTTGTGTTAGGTACAAGGAAGATTTGTCCCATATGTGTGCCTGTCAGCTAATTTGGGGCAGGAAAGTTCTACCCATTAGCTCCATTTCCAAAACCTTTGGAATGCTCATTACAATCTGATCTATTTGATACAGGCTGAGGATGAGCCTAGGAGTTCTTTTTTTTTTTTTTGGGACAGGGTTTCTCTGTATAGCCCTGGCTATCCTAGAACTCACTCTGTAGACCAGGCTAGCCTCGAACTCTCGAATTCAGAAATCCGCCTGCCTCTGCCTCCCAAGTGCTGGGATTTAAAGGCGTGCGCCACCACCGCCCGGCTGAGCCTAGGAGTTCATACATTTATTTATTTATTTATTTATTTATTTATTTATTTATTTTTATTTCATGTGCATTGGTGTTTTGCCTACATGTATGTCTGAGTGTGAAGGTGTCAAATCTTGGAGTTACAGACAGTTGTGAACTGCCATCTGCTTGCTGGGAACTGAACTCAGGACCTCTGGAAGAGTTCCCAACTACTGAGCCATCTCTCCAGCCTTCATCAATATCTTTTGAGGGGTTACATTTTTACATATCGAGGACTGTCCTCAATCTCCTCATCTTCCTCCTTCAGTCTTCAGAGTGCTAGGATTACAGGTGACCATCACACTTGGCTTATAGTGTGCATTTTATTCAAATGTTATACTTGTGCTTAGTTGGAGAAAATGAGGTTAATACATGTTTACTACTTATTTGAAACTATATCTCTAAATTGCTAGTGTGTGTGTGTGTGTGTGTGTGTGTGTGTGTGTGTGTGTACTTGAGACAGAGTGTTGTTATGTAGCCTAACTGGGCCTCAAAGTCATGAAGCTGTTTCAAATTCACCATCCTATCTCATAATCTGAAGTATTGGTTTCATAAATGTGTGTCACCACACCAAGCCTTTGGACAGATTTTCATTTGCATTAATAAGAAAGATAGTTGCCATCTTTAAAATACATCTAGGAGATTGTTTAAATTTGAGATTGTATAAAATTCTCTTGACTTAAATACCGAAAATGATCATTCGTGAGGAAGGATGGAGTTGTGTGCAGGGTGAAAATCTGCAGGACTGAGCTAATGGGGTTTTTTGTTGTTGTTGTTTCCCAAAGGCACCATGGCTGAGGAAACGGCCCCAGCCATTCTTGAGCGGCACCAAGGGTCCTTTTACTCCCTCTTTCCTGATCACAGTGTGAAGAAATACTTTGACCAAGTGGACATCTCCAATGGTTTGGATTGGTCCCTGGACCATAAAATCTTCTACTACATTGACAGCCTGTCTTACACTGTGGATGCCTTTGACTATGACCTACAAACAGGACAGATTTGTATGAACATCTTAATTATTTTTCATATCACTCATATTTTTGTATCTCCTTCAGCCATGTGAAAACGTCATTATTTGTCAAGTAGAGGACTCCCCAATATAGTGGTGATAGCACAAACGTCACTGAGCTGCCAGTGACTGTGGTCCTCAATACATCTCCAGTCTGGTATTTGAGACTGACCCTGTAGCTGCACTAGACAGTGCAGATAAGCCTTGAATTTTCCTTTCTATCACTAAAAAGGGCCTCCCTAGAGAATGAATCCTGCCCTATCAGACAGTGCCAAGAGGCACAAAATTTACAGCAGAATGTGATAAAAGAGGGAGGACTGAAACTTTTGGTTCTTGAGTCTTATTTGATCTTTGGTTAACCATAGGCAAGTAGTCAGGGGCAAATGAACAACCTTTGAAATGGAAAAATAACAGAAAACTGCTTCCAGGTTGGTTCAGTTCCATCAATGTTCTGTAAAATGAGCCATCACTGGAAACTTCAAGGAAACAAATTATTTAGAAGAATTTAGAAGGGAGACCTTGAAACTGATGAAAAGTGCCAGACAGTAAGAGCAAAACCAATAATAAAAAAGACTTGAAAAAATTCACAAGACAAACTATTCTAGTACAGATGCTTTTCTTTGAAGTATGGAGTGCTCTTTTTATGACTATTCTTACCCAATTTCCTTACACACGGCTTTAACATTTTTCCATTATATTTCAATCTGATTCCTGGAATGACCTGAATTTTGTAGCTGGATGCTCTTCTGCACTGTTTTTGAGGTGCTGGGGATCAAACTCATTTCTTTGTGTGTGCACTGAGATGCAATTCCAGTTCTCTCCTCCATTGTGGATGGTCCCCTCCTGTGGACTTTTAGAATGCCTTTCCTTTAAGAAGCAATTTTTTTAAATAGTTTTTTTTCTTAATTTTTATAGAAAGTAAGAAAAAACGCCGGGCGGTGGTGGCACATGCCTTTAATCCCAGCACTTGGGAGGCAGAGACAGGCAGACTCCTGACTTTGAGGCCAGCCTGGTCTACAGAGTGAGTTCCAGGACAGCCAGGGTTATACAGAGAAACCCTGTCTCGAAAATAAAAACCAAAAAAAAAAAAGAAGAAAGTAAGAAAAAGAATATGAGTCTTCTAAGGTTTTATGCATACATTGTTCATATAGTACCATTTAACTGCAGTATAGATCTTAGACTTGATCAAAGTAGAAGTTTGAAGAACTAAGATAGTGATCTAATCACAGACTGAAGAATATCTGAGATGGGTTTGCCAAGTCTTAGTTGAGGTTGGCCTTAAAGAGCTACCTATTGACTCTATGGTGGCCAATACTTCAAGGCTAATTCTAACACTGAAGCAGGAGGATTACTTTAAGACTCTGAAGACCACTTGGGCTACACAAAGAATGCTACAGCCTTTGATGTAATATAAGACTTTGTCTCTAAATAAATCATTCAGCTTTATTTGACTTAGGAGGAGAAGACTTGTCGAGCATACATAAGGTTCTGAATTCTATCCCCAGAACTGCTACAAAAAAAAGAAGAAGAAGAAGAAAAAGAAAGAAAGGAAAAAAGACAAAAGAAAGAACAAAAAGGAAAAGAAAGCATTTAAATCTTTATAAAGACAAAAGGGAGTGAATGTATTCCAAATCATGTATTTAAAATCCTTTGTTAAGTGACCAGTATTTATAACCAGCTTGAGAGCTCACTGTTTGTCCGTCAGCATTGTGTGACCCACTGTTTGCTCATGTTTTGGTTTTGTTTTTCAACCACAGCCAACCGCAGAATTGTTTACAAGATGGAAAAAGATGAACAAATCCCAGATGGAATGTGCATTGATGCTGAGGGAAAGCTTTGGGTGGCCTGTTACAATGGAGGAAGAGTAATTCGCCTAGATCCTGAGACAGGTAGGCTGGAGGCAAAATAGAAAATCCTACCCACTCCAGAAAACACCAGCGCTAGACGCCATTACTAATACAGTTAGAGAGATAGTAGTGGTCTTAACTGAATGATTTTGGAAATAAAAACAAAAGCTATAGCCCTAAATTTATCGTTAAAACATCTTCTCCCATGGAAGTAAGCTTCTCTGCCAAAACTCAATTGTCAGAAAAGGCACGTTAAGTTAAATAAATACATAGATGGAAGCCAGGTAATATGGTGGCTTATGAACCTAAGTGTAAGGAAGCTAAAACTAGAGAACGGTGAGTTTAAGACAGCCTAGGCTACATAGTGAATACTAAGCCATGTTGGGTTCAGCGTACATTAATTCCCTTCAAGGGTTGAGTTTTGACTTCCATAGTCTCTTAAACCATCCCCATCATCCATGAATGGTCCACAAGCATTATTTATGTTGGAAATTTCTAGAACTAAATTTTTAATAATATATTTGGTGACCTAGGGAAAAGACTGCAAACTGTGAAGTTGCCTGTTGATAAAACAACTTCATGCTGCTTTGGAGGGAAGGATTACTCTGAAATGTACGTGACCTGTGCCAGGGATGGGTTGAGTGCTGAAGGCCTTTTGAGGCAGCCTGATGCTGGGAACATTTTCAAGGTGAGGTGGTCTTTTTTTCTGTGGGGGGAGGCACTGTGGAGGATATTCTGTGGGGGGGCACTATGGGGAGTATTCTGTGTGTGTGTAGGGGGCACTGTAGAGGGTATTCTGTGTGTGTAAGGGGATACGGTGGAGGGTATTTGGGGGGGCACTGTGGAGGGTATTCTGTTAAAAATAATTGAATGGTGCTTTTGCAAACATCCAAAAATTATTTCCATTTATCATGTTACGCTTATCACACTAGACTTAATTATTTCAGTTTTCTCAAATATACATTATATAAAGTTCAGGATGGTGTGTCTGGCTTATTTCCAGTATTTTAAAGTCTTTTCATGTTTCAATAGTATTTGTAAAATCACTTGATTGTTTTGATGTCCCAAAGAGATGTGCAGGTTTTTCACATTTTTTTTGTGACAACAAACACTGATTTTTAAAAAAAACCATACACATTTTGAGGGCTGAGAGATGGCTCAGTGGTTAAGAGCACTGACTGCTCTTCCAGAGGTCCTGGGTTCAATTCCCAGCAACAACATGGTGACTCACAATCATCTGTAGTGGGATCTGATGCCCTCTTCTGGTCTGAATGCAGTATACTCACATACATAAAATCTATGAATCTTTTTTTAAAAAGTAGAAAAATAGAAACCACCTTTCTTGGCAGATGAGAAAATGATAGAAATAAATTGTTTTCTATCAATGTGCATGCTTGCTCATTGGTCCAGAATAGATTTGAATGACTGCTTGAATCATATAATAGCTTGTCAGCTAATTCTTTTTCATGATAGAAAATAAAACCGGGGTTGTTAAAGGTAGTTAGATATATTATTATAAATCATAACTTGTTTGGTGTTTGTTTGTGTCTAGTGAGGTCTTACTATGTAGCCCAGGCTGGCCTTGCACTCACAGCAGTCTTCCTGCCTCAGCCTCACAAGTGCTGGGATACAAGTATGAGCCACCAAGCCTGGTTTTGTAATGATTATTTTGAAGTCTATTTTATAATTTATCAGTTCCACTCTTTTTTTTCCAACAGATAACAGGTCTTGGAGTCAAAGGAATTGCCCCATATTCCTATGCAGGGTGAACTACAGCTCTTCCTTGCTATCAGAAGAAAAAGCTTTGAAGATAACTGAAGAATTAAGGGACTGAAATCAATGAACTTTCAATCTAGTTTTTTAATGATGTGTTGATATTTTAGCATGGTTAAGCTTTAATTTACACTTTTGATTGGGTACTGAGGAGTAAACCTAGGGCATAGCATATTAATGAAGAACATATAGCAACAGTGAACTCCATCCCTGGATTCCTCTATTTACAGTTTTTGAAAGGTCAAAGACTTCCCCCAGAGAATGACAAGTGGTTTTGACAACATACTCTAGGGCTTCTATTAAAAATAATCCTGTAGAAATGCAAAAAGAAGTTTAACTATCAATCAGCCTGATGATTGCAAATTGCTCTGGGGCTTGAAATGGGACTGTGTCCATTCTTTTTCTGCGTTCCATAATTGCTATGCATAAGGCTTCCAAAAATCGGCGCATAGAAACTTAGCGATAATTTATAATGATTATGTGACTCTTCGTGTGTATTATTTTACAAACTAAAATACTGCCAAAAGATGTTAGTCAAACACTGGGGCACAATCTGTGGTTCTAACTGCCACCTAGTGGCCATACAAATAAATGCATCATATTGCAAAGAATTTCATTTCCATTGTTTCATTTTTACATTTATTCTCTCTTTTTCTCTCTCCTGCCCTCTTTCATTCTCTCCCTCTCTCTTTCCCTTCCTTTTTCCCTCCCTCCCTCTTTCTTTGTGTGTGTATAAATTGATCAGAGAACAACTTATGGGACTCATAGTTTGAAGGGATTGAACTCAAGTGATACCTTTATTGGCTAAGCCATTTTACTTGCTGCTGCTGCTGCTGCTGCTGCTGCTGCTGCTGCTGCTGCTGCTGCTGCT
>NW_021604706.1:2411575-2422558 GCF_004785775.1 Grammomys surdaster
CTGCTGCTGCTGCTGCTGCTGCTGCTGCTGCTGCTGCTGCTGCTGCTTTCTCTTCCTCCTTCTCTTCCTTCACTTCCTTTTTTGAGATGAGGGTTCTCTCGTGTATCTCAGGTTGATTTTGAGCTTGCTATGTAGGTGAGGCTGGCCTTGCCTTGAACTCCTGAGTCTCCTGCCTCCATTTCCCAGGTGCTAAGATTACAGACGTGAGCCACCATTCCTATCTTGGAAATAATTTTTAAAGCAATATTGTTGGTACTATAATTAATCTGATCATAGTTAAAGGATACAAAGTTGTCATATATTCATATGTGTATCCTATATATTCATATCAACTACATACAAAATGAATCTACACTATGCACAAACACTTCCGGTGTCCACCTATCATTCTTTTCTTATGCCTTTCAGCATGCTTGTGCCCCATCCCCAGAATATCACTGAGCTGCTTTCTCTCCCGTTCAATTTCAATGGACCTTAAAATTGGGTAGTGCCAGGCTGGAGGTATAGCTCAGTGAAGGGCTTGCCCCCCATGCATAAAGTTCTGGGTTCAGTCCCCAGTACAGACACACACACACACACACAAAACTGGAAAGTGTGATTTCTCCAAATTTATTGTTTTTATTGCTTTTTTTGTTTTGTTTTTTTTGAGACAGGGTTTCTCTGTGTAGCCCTGGCTGTCCTGGAACTCACTCTGTAGACCAGGCTGGCCTCAAACTCAGAAATCCACCTGCCTCTGCCTCCCAAGTGCTGGGATTAAAGGTGTGCACCACCACCACCCGGCCGCTTTGTTTTGTTTTGTTTTTTTAATAAAATGTCACTCTGTCATCCAAGCTAGCCTTGAGCTCCTTCTGTTTCAGCCTCTAGAATGTTGGGATTACAAACTTGAGCTACCACTACCAGCTTCAAACTTCAGAATAGTTTTAGTTATGTTAGTTTGGCCTTCAATAATATTTTTTTATTTTACTCATATTTGGATTCCGGGAATTGAATTTAGACTCATATGAAACATGTGGTGGAGAACTGAAATGTGCATTATCCCATTGATAAATTCTTAAAATTTTTAATTTAAGAATTTAAATTTTAAATTGAATAAAACACATTCTAATGTCAATTGGAATTCCTTTAAAATTTGTAGAATAATTTGAGAGAATCAGCTCCTGTATTAGTGACTTTTTGTTGCTGTGACAAAATATCTTACAAAACAAAGTTATGTACTTTGCCTCAGAGTCAGCAAGTACAGTTGGTTCATCAAGGAGGGGAAGGCATGGCTGGAGGGCAGGCTCAGATGGAAAAGCCAGCATGTGGGCCATATTGCATCTGCTGTCTGGGACCCAAGAGATGAAGAATTCTGGTGCTTTACTCAGTTTCTCCTTTGTGTTCAGTCTAGGACCCCAGACTATGGAATCGCTCCACCTACATTCATGGTGGGTTGTTCTTCAGTGAGCAACACCCTCATACAGGTTCCCAGAGGCCTGTTTCCTAGGTTAGTCTAAGTTCTGTCAAGAGACTAAACATCCCATTCTCTTTAGTCTTTTCAGGCTTCCAACACATGAACATGGCATGTCTTCCTAATTATTCAATGTCTTTCATTACTGCTTCATAGGTTTAACCACATAGATCTTGCGTATATCTGGAAAAGTTTATATACAATCACTGTTGCTTATTTTTATAAATATTTAACAAAATTAACCAGTGAAACAATTTGAACCTAGAGTTGTTTTAAGATATAGCTTAGTGCTGGGCAGTGGTGGCGCACGCCTTTAATCCCCGCACTTGGGAGGCAGAGGCAGGTGGATTTCTGAGTTCGAGGCCAGCCTGCTCTACAGAGTGAGTTCCAGGACAGCCAGGGCTACACAGAGAAACCCTGTCTTGAAAAACCACAAAAAAAGAAAAGAAATACAAATATATTAGCTTTTTAACATTTTTTATGAGTTTATTTCCTGCATGTATCTCTATAAATCACTTAAATGCCTGGTGCCTACAGAGGCCAGCCTGCTCTACAGAGTGAGTTCCAGGACAGCTCGGGCTATACAGAGAAACCCTGTCTCGAAAAACCAATAATAATAATAATAATAATAATAATAATAATAATATAGAGCTTAGTAATTTGCCAAAACTGCCCTAAATTATCATAGCTCAAGGGCTCCTACTGTTTCAGTATCCTAAGTAGCTAGGACTACAGACCTGTTTATTTTTGTTTGATTCTAAATATTTGTAAATTTCTAGGTTGTTAGACTCACTGGCAAGTCCAGCTGAACCATCTCACCAGCCCTGGAGTATGTTGTTTAACTTCCAAATGCTCAGAGAGTTTACTGTTACAGTCTGTGATACTGATTTCAGGTTTCATTTTCTCATGGACAGAGATTCAGAGATACATGGGTTTCAATTTGAAATTCATTGAAGTTGGATTTATGAGCTAGGTTATAGACTATCTCACTGATCTATATGCATTTGAGAAAAATGTTTGTTCTGTTTGGGGTAGAATGTTCTGTAAGTGTCCATTAGATTTAGGAGGTTCTTCTGTGTTTCTCTGTCTCTGTCTGTCTCTGTCTCCCCCCCTCACATCAGATGTGTGTTCATGTGTTCACATATGTATGCAAAAGCACATACATGTGCCTGTGGAAGCCTGTGATCAAAATTTCAACTGTCTTCCTTGCTCTTACTCCACTTATTATTTGAGACAGGGCCTTTCACTAAACCATCAATTCACTAGGCTAGCTGGCCAATGAGCTCCAGGGATCTACCTGTCTCTGCACCCCCATCATTGACATTAACAAGGTAAGATGTACTGCCTCACTCAATTTCCACCTGTTGCCAGGGATCCAAATTTAAGTCTTCAAGCTTGATGGCACATTATTGACTGAGGCATCTCCCCAGGCCCTGCTATTTCCATGATTCTGTCTGCTAATTCTTCTAACCCAGGAAGAAACAGGAAACTACAACTATAACTTTTCATTTGCCTATTTCTTTACTTGATAGGATGATTTTTGATTTGTGGATTTTGGCACTCTGCCATTAGGCTCAAATGCTTCTAAATTGTATATCTTCTTAATGAATTGACTCTTCTTCAATATTTACACCTCTTGATCCCTGGTGATGCTTTTGCTCTAAAGTCCAATTTGCCAAATTTTCTTTTGATTCATATTTATATCTTTTCATTATATTTTCAGCCTCTTACTTTTGTGTGCCTGCATGTGGTGTTAAGGCCTTCTGTATACTAGGAATGTTCTCAACCACTGAGTACACCTCCACCTCTTCACCATCTTCCATTTAAAATTTTATTTTTGTTTTATGTATATTAGTGTTTGCCTGTGTATATGTCTATGTATATGCCTATACATAGACATATATGTTATACGTTATGCCTATGTATATAGTAGATTGCCTCTGCCATAAAGAGCGGGGGGGGGAATCCACCCACTTGCTTTTGAGCTGCCTGTATCATTATATTTGGAGTGACTTTTTCTCTTAGCATATAGTATATAATTTCTCATCCTTCTAATAATCTGCATTTTTGTTGGTATATGTAGACCTTTTTTACTTGGTACAATTATTGATATATTTGGTGTTGTTCTACTATTTGGTCTCTTCTCCCTGTTTTCCTGTTTCTTCTTCTTCCTCTTCCTTTCCTTCTTCTGGATTGTTCCCCATTGTTCAAGGTTTATTTGGTGTTTTCCTTGGCATGACATTTGAGTGGTTGGTTCCATCATCCATATGCAAATCTTACACTTCACATAATATTGCTATATACAGTACAGACACATATAATACATAAAATATTCTGTAGAACATTTATGCACAGGATATGCAAAATGGACTTACACACTGGAGCCTGGTTATGGCTAACTGGGAACTCGTTTGCCTAGGCATGTTTGGTGAGAGTGCGCAGGGCAGCAACGCAGCAGGCTCACAGGTTAATGGAAGCCTGTACACAGTTGGCAGTGTGTCTTGGAGACAGTGGGACTGTCACACTAACCAGGTTACCACTACACAAGTACCACTTGGCAGCAGGGTAGAGCTGTGGGAACTGAAGATTTCCCTTTAGACCACCTTAACACAACTGCACTAACCACAGCTCAGATGAGAAGGAGACAGTGTTTGGTCTCCATAGAAACCCTGCTGCAGCCTGGACAGTGAAGCTTCTGGATTCCCCAGAAGGTATCTGCACTCTTCTTCAGGTAGGCTTCCTCTTCAGGAGTCAGAGTCACTTTCACAACATCTGAGATTCCATTTTGTCCCAGGATACAAGGGACACTGAGGAAGACACCATCATTGATTCCATAGAGACCCTTAATCATGGTAAAAATGGGATGCACCCACCTAAGGTTCTTCATTATGCTCTTAGCCAAGTCTGCCACCGAGAGGCCAATGGCCCAGGATATGTAACCTTTCAGCTTGATCACCTCATAAGCACTGTCAACCACCTGCTTGTGAACCTCCTTTTGCTGCTCCTTGTCCTCATCAGTGCCCAGTTCTGGGTTCAGAGACTTCAGAGAGACGTCGGCAACATTCACACCACTCCACCCAGGCACACTGGAGTCGCCATGCTCTGCCAGGATCCACCCATGATAGCTCAGTGGGTGAACTCCCAGCCTTTCTCCCATCAGGTAAAGGAACCAAGCTAAATCCAGATTGCAACCACTTCCAGTAACTCGGTTTTTGGGAAAGCCACTGATTTTCCAAGCCACATAGGTCAAGATATCCACGGGACTCGAGACAATAAGCAGCTTGCAGTGTGGACTGTACTTCACAATGTTGGGAATGATGAACTTGAAGATGTTCCCGTTTCTCTAGACCAAAATGAGTCGGCTCTCCCCTTCCTGCTGACGGGCCTCTGCTGTGATAACGACCAGCTTGGAGTTTGCAGTCACACAATAATCTTTGCTGGAGACAATTTTGTTGTTCTAAGAAAAAGGCTGCCACTGTAGATCCATCATATTTCCCTTCAACATGTCATGGCATCAACAAAGGCAAGCTCATCTGCCAAGTCCTTCATTAAGATATTGATAGCACAAGCCATGCCTACAGCACCAACCGCAACAACTGTAATCTTATTCTGGGGAATCTGTTCTTCCTTAAGAAGATTCACAATCAGCTGGTCTTTAAGGGTTGGCATCTTGAACTTTGAATCTTTTGGGACCGCTAGTGTACAGCGTGGAGTGATGGACACGCAGCAGCAAGGTCTGGGCTTGGCGACAGTGGTTCTAGCCCTTCTTTTGTTGTTGCTGTTGTTTTGTTTTGTTTTTCGAGACAGGGTTTACTCTGTGTAGCCCTGGCTGTCCTGGAACTCACTCTGTAGACCAGGCTGGCCTCGAACTCAGAAATCCACCTGCCTCTGCCTCCCAGGTGCTGGGATTAAAGATGTGAGCCACCACTGCCGGGCTCTTTTGAATTTTTAAAACCAGATTCTTGACTCTTGATTCTAGCTATATCTATTTGTATTTTCTGTTGTTCTTTTAAATTTTTTATGTGTATGAGTGTTTTGCCTGAGTGTGGGGTGTTTGTGTGTGTGTGTGTGTGTGTGTGTGTGTGTGTATTGGCATTGCATGTATGCCTAGTGCCTGTGACGGCCAAAAGAGAATGCTGGATGATGCTGGGACTAGATTCTTTCCCAGTCGTGAGCTACTATGTGGGTTCTTGGCATCAAAACCTGGTCCTCAAGAAGACCAGCCAGTGCTCTTAACCATTATGCCATCTCTCCAAACTTATATAAATTTTTAATGAGTGCTTTATGAATTTTAAGTTATAGGGTTAATGTTTCTTGTTGTTTTGTTTTGTTTTGGGAGTTTTCACTGTATAGTTCTGACTGGTCTGGAACTTAATATATAGACCAGGCTAGGGTGGCTTCAAACTCACAAAGATCCACCTGCCTCTGCGTCCTACATACTGAGATTAAAAGAGTGCACCATGAGTCAGAGTCTTGCTAGGTAACCCTAGCCTCAAACTCCATAGCCTCCACTTCCATTTCCCAAGTGCTGGGGTTATAGGCATACTTTACACTGCCTGCCTCAAATAATGCCTATTTTGCAATCCTGGGGATGGAAACCCAAGGGGTTTGAGCATGCTAAGCAAGTGTTCTAATACCGAACTACACCCTTCAACCCATTTTAATATTTCTTCTCAGACTTTTCATGATTGCCTTTTCAACAATTTTTTTCATAATAGCTGTCATATAATTATATATCAGATAATTCCAAAACCTGCGTGATCTCACTTTTGACATCAATTGGTAATCTTTTCCCCACTTGAGTTGGGCATTTCATTGTTTAGCATAGTGAGTAATTTTTAATTGTTTCCTGGGCATTTTGAATACTGCATGTGAGACTGGATCTTCTTAAAATCCTATGAGAAATGTTGATGTCTGTTTCTGTAGGCAATCTATAAAATCAGGTTGAAGCCACAAATTCCTGCAGTCATGGCTTCAATGTCAATTGTAGTTTTCATAAGCTTTGTTCAGGTGTCCTGTGCATGTGCCACCCAGCAGTTAGGCTGGAGTTGGATGGAGGTCCAGCTTTAACTCAGTTCTCAATCTGGTGTGTTGATAAGGATTTAGTCTCTGCACTTACAGGTCAGGAGCTACGTTCAAGCCCAATCTGCAAAGGCCTCTTTATTGGGACTTTTGAGGGAATATGGTAGATCCAAAGCCCAGAGTTGTCTCCTCTTCCTAGCTGAACCTGCTGCCAATAGTCTGGCTATTGCTTTTGCTGTGAATGGTAATGTCTGTTATTCTTTTTTTAATTTTAAAAGATATATTTTAAATGATGTGGGGGCAGCACGTGCATGTGTGTACAGGTGCCCGTGGAGGCCAGAAGGCATTGGCCCTGGAGCTGGAGTTACAGGTAGTTGCGAGCCACCTGATGTGGGTGTTGGGAACCAAACTCACTCAAGTCCTCTGCAAGAGCAACAAACACCATTAGTCACTGAGCCATCACCCTCCAGCCCCTAAAATCCTTTTATTTCCATCAGAGTCTCATGCCTCCACTTGAATCCATAAAACAGGACAGCTTGTTCCTAAAATTTCAGACTCTTTTCAAGTTTACAGTATGGACATTGACGTTCATCTGTCAGAGACTGAGTCCAGGGCCCTCAAAACCAGACACTGACACCTGACTCTGACTCACAGTCCTGCCTTCCCTGTCCCAGATTTCAGCTCTCCACTTATGTTACCAGTTTCTGCTTCCACTGCGGCGGGGCCCCCACCCCCAACTGGTCCCACTGAGTCTCACTGTTCGTTTGAAAAAAACGAGTTCTGGTCTTTGCTTGAACAGACTCAGTCCTTACCTGTCCTGGCAGAAATCAAGTCAGGATCTCTGCCTTCAGAGGACAAATTCCAAATTCAGAGGACTAGTGCTAAGTTCTTCAAATCCTCCTCCAATGACTAAAGTTGCATTCCCTCTCCAGATGCAAATTCCCAGCTTCAGCCCTAAAGTCAAGTTCCCTCTCTTTTGTTTTCTTTACAAAATTCCAACTGTCACAAGAAGCCATGAACTCTGCAAACCCCACCTGTGGTGGTCAGTCTTAGTCGTAAGCATGAAAGAATGTAGAATCACTGAGGAATGCATCTCAGGGTGTGCCTGTGTTTGCCAGGGTATTATCTTGATTGCGTTAAGCAATGTGAGAGCATGGATCCTAATTGTAAGTGGGCAAATTACTGTTTCTGTATGAAACAGAAACAGGCAGCTGAACGTTAGCATGCACGCACTCCTTTCTCCCTATCTCCTGGTTGTGGATGCCATGTGAGTAGCTACTTTAAGCTCCTTACAACCTTGATTTCCCTCCACTATACCTTCAATTGTGAGCTAATATAAACTCCTTGTCCTTTAAGTTGCATCTTAAGGGTTTTTTTGTCCTAGCAAAAAGAAAAGAAATGAAGACACCACTCTCAGGTAGGAAAGGAAGGAAAGATGAGGCCCACAGAGGTAGCACTAGACACATGTATAGAAGATACTATGTCTTTTTAGAATACCCTGGGCAAAGCAGGAACAGTAGGTGCAGCCCCACCCTCTGATTCTGGCCAGCCAATGGCCCCATTTCCAGGACAGAAGAGTTTGGATGGCCACAAGATTGACACTAGATAGCCCCAGGGTTCAGAGATCTTCTAGAAGTGGTCCACTATGGAACAGAGGTAAACACATGCACCATCATGTGCTCCTCCAATAAAATCAGCTGGACATAGACCATGAAACTGGGCCCCATCTCTTAGGCAAAGAAAAAAAATCTTGGAAGAATGGCTCTAATCAGTCCTGGGTTTTTCCAGTGAATTCTATGGCCTTTCAGAAAAAGCCCTATAGGGACTGGCAGGGGGAATCTAAAGCACTAAAACGCTTGTGCACACGAACAAATGAGCCACACATACACACACAAACATACCATGTAGCCAGTTGGCCTTCCCATAACCACCTGGGATTTATAGTCCAGTTCATCATGTAGAAGGCAGATGGAGAATTGAGGACCCCTATGGGGTGATCCCAGGGGCCAGTGTGAATGGTGTATAAAATTTCCAGAAGACACTCTGTTGAACAAGAAAATGCATCTGAGCTCTACCATTTTTAGACAACTATGCACCTAACATTGTCTTGGTCACTCCCTGACCTGACCTGAAAGGTTGACTGATATGCTCAACTTGACTCTGGAAGCCACATGGACTTAGCCCCCATGGGGATCTACACACACCTTCAAGAGGCCTTTTAGAAAGTCTCCAACAGCTATTAGGCTCTAGTTAAAGACATAGATCAAGTTCTTCATTCCACAAATGGTAGAACATGCTTATACTCTCAGGACTGGGGTGCTGAGGCAGGAAGATGGCTGGGAGTCTGAGGCTAGCCTGGGCTACATAATGAATACCAAACTAATTAGGGCTACACGGTGAATGGTCTCAAAAAAGAAAATGAAAACATTTCCTTATGCTTCAGAAAACTGATCCTTCCACCCCAGGCCCAGGCTGTTTCAGCTGTTTCTCTGCTGATGTTTTAGGCTGCAAATGAAACCACAGATTCTTGTGTTGAAACCTTGTTCCTCAACTGGGAGAAGCATTGAAAGTTAGTTGATTTGATTGCAAGAACTCTGACCTAAGCAATGAATTACTTCAGTGATGGATTCATAGCATGACGATGTTACTGGGATATAGTAGGAGGTAAGGCACTGGTAGAAGTAGTCCATTGTGGATAGGTCCTTGAAGGGATATCGTTGTCTCAAAATCTGTTTTCTGATTAGCTGGCAAAATCAGAAGGCTCCTAGCATGAGGGAGAGGTTTATGAGGCCCTACTTCTCTGAAGTGCTACTGGCAGTTAATGGTTGTTGAGAGAAGATGAATCATTTCCTTCGGTGATGTAGCCTCTGGTAAGTTGTCCATGTTCCAATAAACAACCTCCGCCTATGTTCGTGCAAGCAATCCCAATTAACCTCAGTGGGTCGCAAAAGCAACCAACCAAACAAAAACACCTCATTATCAAATAGGTCAAAGAAGACATCAAGACATAAATTTTAAAAATCTCCTGGAAAAATAGGTGACTTTGTGAGGAAGAGAGTACCTGGGTAGGGAGAAGGAATCGCTCAAGAATGTTCCACAAGAAGGTGGGAATGAGTAGAGGTCAAGTTGGCCTTCGAGTGGCCAGCATTCCTCATCTGGTGGCAGACACAAGAGCCAAATTCTGTTGTAAAAGAAAACAAGTGAGGAGGTGGGAGAGATGAGAGGGATGCGTGAAAATGAAAACGTCTCAGGGAAACCACGCGTTTGTAAGCTAATTCAGAACTACAATGTTTTAAAGGAAGTTGAACTATGTATGGGTAGATAATGTTATTCCCATAAGATATGGTTTATTTATTGGTTGATTTTGGTTTTTTGAGATGGAGTTCTTCTGTGTAACAGCTGTGGCTATCCTGGAAACATGGTTTGTAGGCTGGCTTCAAACTCTCAGAGATCTGTCTGCCTCACCTTCTGGGTGTTGAGATTTAAATTATGCACCACCATGCCTGTCTAAGACACAGTTTATTAAATGAAAATCTCCAGAGGCCCCTAAAACTACCTAGGCCCTTATCATTACTTTTAGTTTCACACCATAACTAGATGGCAAGGCCTTATTGATGAAGACACAACACACCTTAGTTACAAGGTCAAATGAAATCAATCTGGAACTGACCACTAAACGCCTCCCTACTGACCAGCTCTCACAGTGCTGGAAGATACTATGCAGGCCATTTGGAAAGAAAAGGCATCAATTGTCTATGATCTTATTCAGCGCTGGACTGTGCATTCTACAATCTCTGCCAGGTAAGATGTGCCCACTGGTGCAATAGCAGTAAGACTGTTTTATAGAAGTAACCAACCACTTTCTCACTAGATTTAAGACCTGCTCCACAGGAGGGAATTCATGCCTAGTACTATAAAAATATTCAAAATCCCATGGCTATGGAGGTTGTGGTCCCTAAAGGGGTGTTATTATTGTTTTGTTAAATGATCAGGTTGTTATGCTACCTCCTAAATACTTATGGTTGTGCTAATACATGTGTGCCACTCTCAATCTTGATCAGGGAAGCTTCTTTTTGGAGTGGGCAGAGGTTAACACAGAGGTTCATAATTGGACAAAGTTATGAGAATAAGTGGCTGTAAGTGTTCAGCCATAAAACATCTATAAAAATAAAGAAGCCAGCCTACAAACCAAAAGAGGGCATGGGATCTCCTGGGACTAAAGTCATAGATAGTTGTGAACTACAGTCTTTTTTTGGTTTTTCAAGACAGTGTTTCTGTGTAGCCCTGGCTGTCCTAGAACTCACTCTGCAGACCAGGCTGGCCTCGAACTCAGAAATCCACCTGCCTCTGCCTCCCAAGTGCTGGGATTAAAGGCGTGTGCCACCACCACCACCCGGCTATGAACTACAGTCTTTAAGAGTAAGATTTGTCTTCCTCCTGGGTATTTCCTCAGTTTCAACACATGGCATGACCAGCACCAACATCTAGTCCAGAGTGAATGAGCATATATGGTG